>NC_088864.1:42683327-42948149 GCF_032884065.1 Artemia franciscana | reverse complement strand
AGAAGTTTCAATATATGTTTGAATGCAATTTACCCCGATCTTTTTGGACGATTATTTTGATACAACACCCCCGGGAACAACAAACACAAAAAATAACAATAAATCCGTGACAATAATAAAATAACAACAAAACACGCATCCGTTATCTTTCTTCTGACGAAAATAGCAAAATTCCACATTTCCAACAGTTTTTGGTAACGAACTGTAGTAAGGAGCGACCCGGCTCAATAGTAACAAAAACTCTAAAACATTGAATTTTGATGTCAATAGCTAAATCACAAGAATCGCATTTTAATGCTGATTTTAAATATATAAGTTTCATCAAGTTTAGTCTTACCCATCAAAAGTTACGAGCCTGAGAATATTTGCCTTATTTAGGAAAATAGGGGGAAACACCCCCTAAAAGTCGTAAGATCTTAACAAAAATGACACCATCAGATTCAGCGTATCAGAGAACCCTACTGTAGAAGTTTCAAGCTCCTATCTACAAAAATGTGGAATTTTGTATTTTTTGCCAGAAGACAAATCACGGGTGCGTGTGTTTTTGTTTGTTTTTTTTTCTTTTCCCTAGGGGTCATCGTATCGACCAAGTGGTCCTAGAATGTCGCACGAGGGCTCATTCTAATAGAAATGAAAAGCTCTAGTGCCCTTTTTAAGTGACCAAAAAAATTGGAGGGCATTTAGGCCCCCTCCCACGCTCATTTTTTTCCCAAAGTCAATGGATCAAAATTTTGAGATATCCATTTTGTTCAACATAGTCAAAAACTATAACAACTATTTCTTTAAGGATGACTTACTCCCCCACTATCCCTGGGGGAGGGGCTGCAAGTTACAAACTTTGACCAGTGTTTACATATAGTAATGGTTATTGGGAAGTGTACAGACGTTTTCAGGGGGATTTTATTTTGTTTATGGATGGGGCTGAGGAGAGGGGGCTAAGTTGGAGGATCTTTCCTTGGAGGAATCTGTCATGGGGGAAGAAAAATTCAATGACAAGGGCGCAGGATTCTCTAGCATTACTATAAGAAAACAATGAAAAATAAACATGAAAACGTTTTTTTCAAATGAAAGGAAGAAGTAGCATTGAAACTTAAAACGAACAGAGATTATTACGCATATGAGGGGTTTTAAAAATACTTTAGCATAAAGAGCGAGGTATTTAGGAGGAGATAAATACCTTGCTCTTTATGCTAAAGTATTTTTAGTAAGTTCAACTATTTATTCTACGGCCTTTCTGATTCAGGGGTCATTCTTAAAGAATTGGGACAAAACTTACGATTGAGTGTAAAGAGCGAGGTATTAACGAGGGTACAAACCCCCTCGTATGCATAATAAAAATATAAGGTTATGAAAGTTTGTTACGTAAGTTAATTCTTAAGTTACATATATTTTTTACTAATAAAAACGTTCGTTAAAAATTAAAAGTTCTAGTTGCCTTTTTAAGTAACCGAAACATTGGAGGGCAACTAGGCCTCCTTCTCCACCCCTTATTTCTCAAAATCGTCTGATCAAAACTAAGAGAAAGCCAATTAGCCAAAAAAAGAATTAATATACAAATTTCATTTTAATAATTTATGTGTGGAAAGCCAAAACCAAACATGCATTAATTCAAAAACGTTCAGAAATTAAATATAAAAAAACTAATTTTTTTAGCTGAAAGTAAGGAGCGACATTAAAACTTAAAACGAACAGAAATTACTCCGTATATGAAGTGAGTTGTCCCCTCCGCAATCCCTCGCTCTTTACGCTAAAGTTTGACTCTTTGCCACAATTCTACTTTTTAAAACAATCAAAAGCTTTAGCGTAAAGAGCGAGGGATTGCGGAGGGGACGACTCATTTCATATACGGAGTAATTTCTGTTCGTTTTAAGTTTTAATGTCGCTCCTTACTTTCAGCTAAAAAAATTAGTTTTTTTTTTTTTTTTATTTAATTTGAATATAAGAGCTTGAAACTTCTACAATAGGGTTCCCTAGTACGCTGAATCTGATGATGTGACTCATTGAGATTTTTTGAATTTTAGGGGGTGTTTCCCCCTATTTCCGAAATCAGGCAAATTTTCTCCGTCTCGTAGCTTTTGACGGGCAACAATATATTTGATGGAATTTTATATATTTGGAATCAGCGTAATAAGCTGATTTGTTTATGTATTTATTTACATCAAAACTCTGTTTTCAGAGTTTCGGTTACTATTGAGCCTAGTCGATCTTTACTTACAGTTCGTTACCACAAACTGTTTTACAACAACAACAAAAAAGAATAATGAGGACTTTTTTCCCAAGACAGTGAACCAACCAAAACCTATTTGAATATTTTGGCCCTATATCTAAGGGCCGTCTTCAGCAAAGAAAATAAAAAACAATAAAACACTTACAATAAAAGTTCTCAGTTAAAAATCCATTTTTTTTAATAAAATAGCCTTTTTTTATAAAATAGCCTTGGCGTCATTACTTCTTAACGAATTAAATAAAAAAAACTAATTTTTTTAGCTGAAAGTAAGGAGCGGCATTAAAATTTTAAAACGAACAGACATTACTCCGCATATGAAATGGGTTGTCCCCTCCGCAATCCCTCGCTATTTACGCTAAAGCTTTTAATTGTTTTAAAAAGTAGAATTGTGGCAAAGAGTCAAACTTTAGCGTAAAGAGCGAGGGATTGCGGAGGGGACAACCCATTTCATATGCGGGTGGAGAAGGGGTGGAGAAGGAGGCCTAGTTGCCCTCCAATTTTTCGGTTACTTAAAAAGGGCAACTAGAACTTTTACTTTTTAACGAACGTATTTATTAGTAAAAAATATACGTAACTTAAGAATTAACTTACGTAGCAAACTTTCATAACCTTATATTTTTATTATGTATACGAGGGGGTTTGTACCCTCGTTAATACCTCGCTCTTTACACTAAATCGTAAGTTTTGTCCCAATTCTTTAAGAATGACCCCTGAATCAGAAAGGCCGTAGAATAAATAGTTGAAATTACTAAAAATACTTTAGCATAAAGAGCAAGGTATTTATCTCCTCCTAAATACCTCGCTCTTTATGCTAAAGTATTTTTAGAACCCCTCATATGCGTAATAATCTCAATAACCAATAACCATTAACCATTACACTTCCCAATAATCATTACTATATGTAAACACTGGTCAAAGTTTGTAACTTGCAGCCCCTCCCCCTGGGATTGTTGGGGAGTAAGGCATCCCCAAAGACATAGTTATTGTGGTTTTTGACTATGTTGAACAAAATGGCAATCTCAAAATTTTGATCCGCTGACTTTGGGAAAAAAATGAGCGTGGGAGGGGGCACTTAATAAGGGCACTAAAACTTTTTATTTCCGTTAGAATGAGTCCTTTTGCGACATTCTAGGACCACTTGGTCGATACGATGACCCCTGGGGAAAAAAAACAAATAAACACGCACCCGTGATTTGTCTTCTGGCAAAAAATACAAAATTCCACATTTTTGTAGATAGGAGCTTGAAAATTCTACAGTAGGGTTGTCTGATACGCTGAATCGGATGGTGTCTTTTTCGTGAAGATCCTACGACTTTTAGGGGGTGTTTCTTCCTATTTTCCTAAATAAGGCAAATTTTCTCAGGCTCGTAACTTTTGGTGGGTAAAACTAAACTTGATGAAACTTATATATTTAAAATCAGAATTAAAATGCGATTCTTTTGATGTAGCTATTGATATCAAAATTCAATTTCTTAGAGTTTTGGTTACTATTGAGCCGGGTCGCTCCTCACTACAGTTCGTTACCACGAACTGTTTGAAAGTTCAGCCAAGACTGTGTGATAAAAGCTAACAATTTACAAGACAAAAGGTTCATTCATTTCACTAACTGTATTTATTAAAAATTTTGAATGATTTCATATTGCGATTAAATAAAAAAAAACTAGTTTTTTAAACTGAAAGTAAGGAGCGATATTAAAACTTAAAACGGACAGAAATTACTCCGTATATGAAATTGGTTGTCCCCTCCGCAATCCCTCACTCTTTACGCTAAAGTTTTAATTGTTTTAAAAAGTAGAATTGTGGCAAAGAATCAAACTTTAGCGTAAAGAGCAAGGGATTGCGGAGGAGACAACCCATTTCATATACGGATTAATTTCTCTCCGTTTTAAGTTTTAATATCGCTCCTTACTTTCAGTTTAAAAAACTAGTTTTTTTTATTTAATATCTGAACGTTTTTGAATTAATGCATTTTTGATTTTGGCTCTCCGCACATTAATTAGTAAAATGAAATTTGCATATTAATTTTTTTTTGGCTAAACGGCTTTCTCTTAGTTTTGATCAGACGATTTTGAGAAATAAGGGGTGGGGAAGAAGGCCTAGTTGCCCTCCAATTTTTAGGTTACTTAAAAAGGCAACTAGAACTTTTAATTTTTAACGAAAGTTTTTATTGGTAAAAAATATACAATGAAAATTTTCATTGTTTCTTTTATAGTAATCCTAGAAAATCCCGCGCCCTTTTCATTGAATTTCTCTTCCCCCATGACATGTTCCTCCAAGAGAATCCTCCCACATAGCCTCCTCCCCTCCACCCCACCCCAAACCAAAAAAATCCCCCTGAAAACGTCTGTACACTTCCCAATAACCATTACTGTATGTAAATACTGGACAAAGTTTGTAACTTGCAGCCCCTCCCCCAGGGACTGTGGGGGAGTGAGTCATTCCAAAGACATAGTTAACATGGTTTTCTACTATGCGGAACAAAATGGATATCTCAAAATTTGGATCTGTTGACTTTGGGAAAAAAATGAGCGTGGGAGGGGGGCTAGGTGCCCTACAATTTTTTGGTCACTTAAAAAGGGCACTAGAACTTTTCATTTCCGTTAGAATGAGCCCTTTTGCGAGATTCTAGGACCACTTGGTCGATACGATGACCCCTGGGGGAAAAAAAATAAATAAATAAACACGCACCCGTGATCTGTCTTCTGGCAAAAAATACGAAATTCAACATTTTTGTAGATAAGAGCTTGAAATTTTTGCTATAGGGTTCTCTTATTCAGTGAACACGATGGTGTGATTTTCGTTAAGATTCTATGACTTTTATGGGGTGTTTCCCCCTGTTTTCCAAAATAAGGCAAATTTTCTCAGGCTCGTAAATTTTGATGACAAAGATTAAATTTGATGAAACTTATATATTTAGAATCAGCATAAAAATTCGATTCTTTTGATGTATCTTTTAGCATCAAAATTCCGTTTTTTAGAGTTTCGTTTACTATTGAGCCGGGTCGCTCCTTACTACAAATTCGTTACCACGAACTGTTTGATATTTGCCTTCTCTGCAGCTAATCTGATAGTTCTTTTGGGATTGGGCTTGTTTTTGTTCGTTCCTATTTCTGTTTTATTTTGAATTTGATTATTTTCTATAATTAATTTTGTGTACATAGGGTTGAGTGTCTATTCACCCAAGTCTCTATTTAGGGATGTATTATTATTTAAGTTTCGTTTGATTTCGATTGCCTCGCGGACAGTTTTTTTTATTCCTAGGTCATTGCTAATTAGAATTGTTTCGTCAAATAGAACATAACGGTTTGGATTTTCGAAAATATGATTACTTAAAAGCTGAATCGAAAGATATGGAGTTATTTCTAGACTTTAGTGCTTTTTCAATACTTTCTTTGTGTTGCTGTAATCTTGTTCCTAAATTTTGGTGGGTTCGTATCCCTAGGTGGGTAGTTTTAAAAATTGGTGGGTTTGGTGGGTTCGTAGACGAGTAACTGGGGTTTTGTCCTTACCAGAATTGACAAGATTCATTATACTGAAATTGCTTGTGAATACAACGCGTAAATTGTTCTTTAAACAAACTTTTTTCAGTTTTGAAGTAATTTTCGGAATATAAGGTAGGTAAATCGTGCTTGTGGGTTTATTCGAATCATTTACTGGTGTGGGATTTAAGGCTTCAGAAGAATGCATCTTTAATCTTTGAGCAATAACAGTATTTATGAGAGAAATTGGGTACCCGTTGCCAAAAAGTATGTCTGTAATAAAATTTAATTCTTTTTTAACATACGGCTCTAGATATTAAGTACTCTATCCACAAGATATATTACCACACCTCTTTTAACCTGTGGAGGATGGTTAGATTTGAAGTGAAGCTATCTATTATTATGCGTAGGTTTTCTGTAAACCGTAAAATCAAGTTTATTCACACTGCGTATTATCAATACATCTAAAAAAGGTATTTTTCCATCTCTTTCGGTATCTAGAGTGAATTGCAGGTTTCTATCGTAAGTATTTAAATGTTCTAGAAAACCTTTAAGTTCACTTTCGCAATAATTCCAAACTGAAATTACGTCGCCCATGAAACGTCCCCAAAACACATGATTAAGAAAATACGAATCTAGGGCCCAATTTTCAAGATTCTCGACGCAAATATTTGCGAGTAGGCCTGATAGAGGTGCTCCCATAGGAAGGCCCCTTACCTGTTTGTAATATGAATCTCGAAACTGGAAGTGCATGGAATATTTGTTACATAATTGAACCAAATGCATGAGAACATCAATGTCTAGACCTATTGCTGACTCTTCGATTAGATGGTAATTGCTTTCCAGTTTATTTTGTAATAATTGTTCAGATTTTGAAACATCAATACTAGTATACATAGAAACTATGTCAAAGCTGCTTAATATGGAATTTTCAGAAATGTCTATTTGTTTGAAATTTTCTACAAGATCAACTGAATTTTTTATATAAGATTTTTGGGAGTGAAGCAATGTTTAAATGCAGTGCACTCCTACCAAATTTGAAGTGAATACGTAGATAGGAAAAGTAGATGGAAAAGTAGATAGGGCTATGAACTGGCTGAAGTCTCGCAAAATTTTTCAATAATCTCTTTGAAATTTTTCCGACAAAAATTACTTGCCCCATATGTTTCTAGTGGATCGGAATATCTTTGTGAAATGTTTCAGGTGTGTAAAGAAGGGGAATTAGCCTCTGAAAAAACACCATTTTTGTGTCCTATTAGCGAAAAGGTACATGTCCCGTAAATTTCAAACCAATCGGTAAAAATAAAGATGCAAAACTTTGAATGGTTTTGCTCCTAAGAGCATGCAACATGCCTACTTTTTAGCTAAAAAGTTTGCAGCTAGGGGGAGGGGTGCTGGAGGAGCCACAGGCCAGGCTCTGATCTCATACAAGTGTAAATCCTAGCGTGATTCTGGTTCAAACAAGGTGAAGCAAATATACCCTTCTGCTGAAGAGTTAGTGTTGCACAGTGTGTTTGCAACTGGAGGTTTTGAAGAAGTTAAAAACCCACAATGTGCTTCCATCGTTACATTTTGCTAATTCGGAGAGACACAGGATTGTTGTTTCAGGTGCCATTGACCCGCTTAGTGCTTCAAATTATACAGGTTTACCATCAGTAAATGCTTTCTTATTAAAGGAGGTGCAGCATGCCAACCTTTCTGCTAAAGTTGGAGAAGGGGATGTAAGAGGTACCATGGAAACACTTTGGTCCTCCGATAATGTAGATTGATTTTTAAAGCCATCAATAAAAAGACATTTAGTGTCAACAACCTAAAGTTATTCATCATAATACCGCTGTAATAAAGTATGTGTAATGAGCCACACCCTCAGCGTTTAAAATTTTCGAATTTTTTGCTACAAATGGAGTAAAATGTATTAAGTGTCGAGAATCACCGACAATCAAGGAAACTATTCCCACTCTTTTTGTAGGGTATTATTCGTGTCGTACAGCTTTCCGGTCTGCTTATACGTTATAGAGGATTTGAACCAACGAAAGCTGTGCAGTCTCGAATGACTGCAGTCGAAGACAATAAATCTGTGCAGTCTAGGCGGCAAAAATTGCTGCGTGGTTTTGTACTGATATGTGCCTCCAGTCCAACATCCTGTACATCAGCTGGGCCTGTAACCTGTCTGACGTAGTGTGTCCAATCCTCCGTAGTATAAAAAGCAGCCCAGACCGTAAAAAGAAAGAAAGAGAGAGAGAGAGAGGGGAGAGAGAGAGAGAGAGAGAGAGAGAGAGAGAGAGAGAGAGAGAGAGAATGTGATTAATTTTCGTCATGATGTTTTAATTTTTTCTTATTGCGAAACAAAACAGGTCACAATTTACGGTTATTTTATTCATAGAATACTTTCTTTTTTTGTCTTTTTTTTTGTCCTCTGTAGTATGACTCGTTTAATGTTCTTTGAGTGCATCCGAAACAGAACTTGACAAAAACCGACATAGTTTCACAAGAGAAGATCAAAGGATGCCGACAATTATGGATAAATCTAATTAATATGTCAAAAATGTTGTCTTGGTGTGGTTGCTAATGCAGTTGTGTTTTGTCGTATTAAAGAGGCCGACTGGACAAAGATAAATTATGATGATCGACTGACATTTGTTATAAGAACGAAAAAACCACAGTTTTATTGCAATCAGTCATTTCAGTAGATTGTTATTTCGGTCTATCAGCCTTTACTAATTTTTAAGACTATACTTTTTTTTAATTTTTTATGACTGATTTTTAGTGTGTAATTTGTATAAACTTCGTAATGTAATTTTTTTAGACTTTGCTCTAATGGAGTCAAATATATTACGTGGAAATAATGTAAAGTACCCATTCTTTCACCTGTTAGACGGAATGCCGAATCAAAATGGTTTATCTAAGCACATGTTGTATTTTAATTTCTATATCAAATCTGACAACAAGGCATTGTGGGATGACGAGCACGTCATGTGATATGTCATGACATGTCTAGGCATGTCATTTGATAAGAACTTAATACAGGGCTGAGGTGGTTGTGTGTACTCCAAAGTTCCGAAACATTTTGTGTTTTAAATTGTTCAAAAGTTCTTTTTTTTTAATTTACTTGTTTTTTGGGATACCTCCCTACTCAAGATACTGTACAACTTCTCAGTATACTTTACAAGTGCAAAAAATGATTGCACTTGTGCCTGGCTATTATATTTCTATTTTTGCAAGGACATTTTTATTAGATTTATCTACCATTTCTTCTAAGTCATAAGGTTTTCACACCCACCCCCTCATATTGAATTCTATAAAATATAATGCGATTTTTTTCTCAGCAATGAAACACATTATTCACCTGTGTTTCTGTAATAGCATTAAATATTAAATAGACTAAGTGATAAAGTAATGTTATTCTATATACGCGATAGCGTGTGATTGGTTAGTTCGCCAAGGGTAATGGCTTCTAATAGTATTAAATAAAAAAACAAGTTTTTTTAAATGAAAGTAAGGAGCGACATTAAAACTTAAAACGAACAGAATCAAACTTTAGCGCAAGGAGCGGGGTGTCGAGGAGGAAAAGCCCCTTTCATATACGGAGTAATCTCTGTTCGTTTTAAAGTTTTAATGTCGCTCCTTCCTTTCATTTAAAAAAACTTGTTTTTTTATTTAATTTCTGAAAGTTTTTGAATTAATGCATGTCTGATTTTGGCTCTCCGTACATAAATTATTAAAATGAAATTTGCATATTAATTCTTTTTTTGGCTAAATGGCTTTCTCTTAGTTTTGATCAGACGATTTTGAGAAATAAGGGGTGGGGAAGGAGGTCTAGTTGCCCTCCAATTTTTTGGCTACTTAAAAAGGCAACTAGATCTTTTAATTTTTAACGAACGTTTTTATTAGTAAAAAAACTACGTAACTTAAGAATTAACTTACGTAACAAACTTTTATATTCTTATATTTTTGATTATATATATGAGGGGGTTGGTCCCTTCGTTAATACCTCGCTCTTCACACTAAATCTTGTTTTATCCCAATTCTTTAAGAATGACCCCTGAATCAGAAAGGCCGTAGAATAAATAGTTGAAATTATTTAAAAATACTTTAGCATAAAGAGCAAGGTATTTATCTCCTCCTAAATACCTCGCTCTTTATGCTAAAGTATTTTTAGAACCCCTCATATGCGTAATAATCTCTGTTCGTTTTAATTTTTAATGCTTCTCCTTACTTTCAATTGAAAAAACTTTTTCATGTTTATATTTTCATTGTTTTTTTTTATAGTAATGCTAGAAAGTCCTGCGCCCTTTTCATTGAATTTCTCTTCCCCCATGAAATATTCCTCCAAGGAAAGATCCTCCCATATAGCCCCCTCCCCTGAACCCCACACCCAAACCAAAAAAATCCCCCTGATAACGTCCGTACACTTCCCAGTAACCATTACTGTATGTAAACATTGGTCAAAGTTTGTAACTTGCAGCCCTTCCCCCAGGGACTGTGGGGGTAAGTCATCCCCAAAAACATAGTTATTATGGTTTTCGACTATGCGGAACAAAATGGCTATCTCAAAATTTTGATCCGTTGAATTTGGGAAAAAAATGAGCGTGGGAGGGGGCCTAGGTGCCCTCCAATTTTTTTGGTCACTTAAAAGGGCACTAGAACTTTTCATTTCCGTTAGAATGAGCCCTCTTGCAACACTCTAGGACCACTTGGTCGATACGATGACCCCTGGGGGAAAAAAACAAAAAAAAACAAATAAACACGCACCCGTGATTTGTCTTCTGGCAAAAAATACGAAATTCCACATTTTTGTAGATAGGAGCTCGAAACTTCTACAATAGGGTTCTCTGATACGCTGAATGCGATGGTGTGATTTTCGTTAAGATCATATGACTCTTAGGGGGTGTTACCCCCTATTTTCCAAAATAAGACAAATTTTCTCAGGCTCGTAACTTTTGATGACAAAGACTAAATTTGATGAAACTTATATATTTCAAATCAGCATAAAAATCCGATTCTTTTGATCGAAATTCCGTTTTTTAGAGTTTCGTTTACTATTGAGCCGGGTCGCTCCTTACTACAGTTCGTTACCACGAACTGTTTGATAGATAATGGTCCTATTCTTCGCATACACATTTTTGCAGAAAATGTGGCCATTCAGACTGAAGTCATGCATAGAACCTAACATATTTGGAAGCAAAAGTTTTGCCTGCTACTTCTCCAAGCCCCTCTTATATCTCTATTAGCTGAAAGGACGGCATGTTTAATCACGAAAAACCATTCTCACGGGCTGAAAGCCCAAACATTCATCCGAGTCTCAAGCCTGCAAAGCAATAATTTTGATCAGAGTCGGTAATACTTTCTCTATAGCTTATGGTTAATTTTTTGGAAAAAAAAATCCATTTTGAAAAGGAATATATAAAGGAAAAAAAGCACAAGCACAAAAATACAGAAGGAAAAGTGATTAAAACTTGAAACATCCAAAAATTCCTAAACATAAGAGGTTGCAGCGGCCTTCTTCGAAACTCCTCCACCTTCCCAAATGGAGTATAACTGGATTTATTTTTCCTTTTTAAACCGTTCATAGTAAAAGACGGTGAATAAGGAGTGTCCCTTATCAGAAATTACATAAAAAAAAACTAGTTTTTTTAACTGAAAGTAAGGAGCGACATTAAAACTTAAAACGAACAGAAATTACTCCGTATATGAAATGGGTTGTCCCTTCCGCAATCCCTTGCTCTTTACGCTAAAGTTTTTAATTGTTTTAAATATCAGAATTGTGGCAAAGAGTCAAACTTTAGCGTAAAGAGCAAGGGATTGCGGTGGGGACAGCCCATTTCATAGACGGAGTAATTTCTGTTCGTTTTAAGTTTTAATGTCGCTCCTTACTTTCAGTTAAAAAAACTAGTTTTTTTTTATGTTATTCCTGAACGTTTTTGAATTAATGCATGTTTGATTTCGGCTCTCCACACATAAATTATTAAAATGAAATTTGCATGTTAATTCCTTTTTTGGCTAAATGGCTTTCTCTTAGTTTTGATCAGACGATTTTGAGAAATAAGGGGTGCAGAAAGCCTAGTTGCCCTGCAATTTTTCGGTTACATAAAAAGGCAACTATAAATTTTAATTTTTAACGAATGTTTTTATTAGTAAAAAATATACGTAATTTAAGAATTAGCTTACGTAACAAACTTTTATATTCTTAAATTTGTATTATGTATATGATGGGGTTTGTACCCTCGTTAATACCTCGCTCTTTGCACTAAATCGTAAGTTTTGTCCCAATTCTTTAAGAATGACCCCTGAATCCGAAAGGCCGTAGAATAAATAGTTGAAATTACTAAAAATACTATAGCATAAAGAGCGAGGTATTTATCTCCTCCTAAATACCTCGCTCTTTATGCTAAAGTATTTTTAGAATCCCTTTACTGTTTTAAGAAGTAGATTTACGAGAAAGAGTCAAACTTTAGCGTAAAGAGCGAGGCGTTGAGGAAGAAAAGCCCCTTTCATATACGGAGTAATTTCTGTTCGTTTTAAGTTTTAATGTCGCTCCTTACTTTCATTTAAAAAACTTGTTTTTTATTTATTTAATAATTGTAACAGGCTGACTATGAGGTGCTTAAAATCTTGACATTTAAAGGTGAAGTCTAAGCTCTTTTTTTTTAGAGTTTCGTGGAAAAAATGGCACATGCCCAAATGCTAAAAAAAAAACGTCATTTTCGTGTGCCAAATTTGTTACTATTTCAACTGTTTTAACATCAATCTTTGCAATATTTTAAAAGAAGGAAAATTTTGAAACAAAGTGGAAAGACAGCAAATAGTAGTCGAAACTATCAGGAAAGATAAATAAATTATGAAAGCCTTTGGACTTGGGGGGGGGGGAGCGTATGTGCCAGCATGAAATCACCAGCATGATTATCATTTTTTCAGTAACAATGAATGGCAAGTATAACTTAAGTGTAAATGAGAATGTTTGCGAATACAAATGAAACTTAATCATTGGCGTGTGTACAGCACCAGAGGATATCAAAATATACTTTCAGATTGTTCTCAAATACACAAATGCTGCAATACCAGTTGTTCTAATGTTTAACCGAAGGCTATTTTTTAAGAAAGCGGAGGGGAGAAACAACGTTCTTTTCTATTCAATGAAAATTTCCCTTTCTACAGATTACAGCTCATGGGAAATAATATTTGGTAAAACATTCAAGATCAGATCATGTTCAAAATCCGAATGAGACATTGCACTTCTTCTAGTCTGGCTCTGAGTTCTTCTAGGGTCTAGGCTCTGAATATTTATCCCCCGGGCCAACCTACTTGCCGAGTCTAGTGAGCCATTAACTGCTAAAATAGCGCGAATTATTTAGAGAGATAAGGGCCCCAGCTATATCCTAGAGGAAGAAGACAGCATATATGCTAATTCTGTGTTGTCACCCGTTGACAAGAAAGTCACCAGGTTTTTGTGATTTTCTGGTTGGTTTAGTAATAACTTCAATAATCTAGTGATTTATGGTAAAATTTATGTGTTTATAGGCAATACGAGAAATCACTAGAAATAGTGATAAATCCCTAGGCGGTAACCCTGTGCTTGTCCTGCACGGTCTTTTGCATTTCTAGATATACAATTATGTTTGCTAGACTAATCCCTTAGGAATAGACTGCAATCGATAATGGTAATGAAACTGGTTTTCGTGATGTCATAGACTTTGGTCTCATTGACGCTTAGTAATTAACACATCCTGTTCATCCTATTCAAAAAAATGACGTAAATACAACCAGTTTTACAGTACAATACTTTATATTTACTAAGGTTCAAAATCTTGTAGCCGCAAGCTTGGGTGTGTTAAATCTTTCCAAGATTTAGATTTCTATAAAATCCTATTCACCACTCTATTTCAACAGAGTACAGCTCCAGTCTTCTTGAACTAATCTCAATCTCCTAGCCATGAACGCTTTTGTAAGTAATTTCTTTTGCAAACATTTACTAATAATCCTTCATTACTATAACTACTTGAAATATAGGATCGACATATAGAACTTTGCTTCTAAATAAGAATGTCCCTATCTTCACATATAGACATGCACAAATAAGTTAGTATCTGCACAAGGAGATAAATAAATAAAGTATCCGAAAACTTAAAAATTTTATGCCTGAAAACACCCACTGATAAGATACGAGATTCTCTAATCCCCCCCACCCCTTTCTCTGTGTTAACCATTTATTATATATTCATGTCAAAAAATTTTCCCATTATTTCATTTAAAAGTCTGTTATTTGGCTCAGGAAATTTTGTAATGGGTGGGGGAGGCTGCCAAAATATAGAACCAAGCAAAGATAATGAAGATCAAAATAAACTGAGGAGAATAGGTAAGAATTGCATATTTTTAGGACATAGCATGATTTTGAGAACATGCCTTTGGCACAGCCTTGGCACAATTACATCATAAAAGTTCAGCAAAGACTGAAGAAAAAGCTACTGAATCCTGTTATATACTTGTATTAAAAATTTTAATAATTCCTTTTTGTACTGCTTACTTTTTTGGCAGCTTGCCTCTTATATTTTCTGGACATGGGCTCATTTCGATTGGCTAATTAGTTTACTTTTTTGCATCAAAATATTTTTATTATCGTTTCTACATGGAGTTAAGTTTTTTCTCGCCCAAGTGCATATTTAAGGATACATTACCATTTAAGTTTCGTTTAATGTCGATTCCTTCGTGGATAATTTGCTTACTTCGATGTCCATTGCTACTTAGCGTGTGATTGCAGAAATTATCATAGTGGTATAACCACTGGTGGATCCAGGGGGGCCAGGGGACTCCTCGTAAGATTTATTCTGGTACCTTGTTCTATTCTGCTTTTAACTCTTTTTTATAAGAAAAAATTGTCAGTTTGGTAAATTATTGGCACCCTTCACAATAGACCTCCCAAGATTTTGCTCATTGGCGCCCTTGTCACCCCCCCCCCCACCAAGACTTTGCTCTAAATCTGGACCTGAGTAGAACATGCCGAAAATTTGCAAATAACAGCAGGAAAACCCTCCAAAAAACTCTATGTCTAATCTCTTATAATAGTTCGATATATTTGACATATTACAGATTTAGACAGTAGATTCAGTCCTTAAGATATATCATTTAAGATGTTACACTGTAAGATATTAGAGCTAAGATATTAAGATATTATAAAACATTATTAAGTCCCTCATTTTGAATGTTCTGGAAATAATTTATAAGAACCATCATCGTGGTGTAGTTATTAAAAAGTCGCTAGAATAGTATGCCTAGTAATCCGTTTAATTTGACATCTGCAAGTCTGATATTTTAGTTTTTAGTTATGAGGGATTGAGCTGAAAGCTTTAATTTATTTTAATCATTTTTATAGGTAACGATATCTGCTCTTGTTGCGTACGCAACTGCTGCACCAGCAACATACGTTAGCTATTTATCACCTTTTGCGTATTCAGCACCAGTTGTCTCACCCCTGGTAAAGACGGTGACATATGCAGATACACCAGTTGTTTCTGGATACACAAGTCAAATTTACAAACCAACCCTTGGAGCTGTACCTGCAGTTGCCCTAAGATCAGGTGAGAAAACTATTCTGCCCTATGCTGCTCCTCATGCTGTAGCTTATACTGCTGATCTGAGAGCACCCGTACCAGAAGGATATGCTCCAGCTCCAGAAGAGCTCGTTCAAAAGCAAAAAGTCTATGCCCCAGTCAGAGCTTCCCAGAAAATTACACCTCAATTTGACGTACACCTTACTCCAGAAGTTCAAGTTAGGAAGGTACCCGTAGAGGTTCCTGTAGCAGCTCCATATGCTCAGCCGTATGCAGTTCCTGTTCCAGTACATCCTCTAACCTATTCTGCCCCTGTCGTTACCGTTCAGAAGCACTGAGCAAACATTTTTTATTATTTATTTATAACTCGATATTTCAATAAAATAATATGTGTAAATATTTTGTGTTTATATATATTAATTGGATCGCTTCTGAATCGCTAAATAGTATAAGACATTGAGTGCGAAAAGAAAATAAATGATGAATTGAGAAAATATCATTGTTATAATGAGACAAATTACAAAGCTAGCATGAAAAATTTAACCTTGAGAGGGCTTTCACTCAAATCATGAGATAAAAGAGAAAGAAAGATATGGAGGATTAAAAAAAAGCAATATAAAAAATTTGAGAAAAAAAATATATACTATTTATATTGTTTAAAGGCAAGCTTCTTTTATAAATAAGCTTTTGAAAGGCTTATTTTGGGTCACTTATTCTTTTCCCAATTCGTCACAAGTGACAAAACTCAATATACACCAGATGTAAACAATTTTTTTTCAAGTTGGACACTACAAGATAGATTGGGTGAAAAATACGAGATTAATAAGCATTTCCAAAATGCTTATCAAGCAGTTCGTGGTAAAGAACTGTAGTAAGGAGCGACCCGGCTCAATAGTAAAGGAAACTCTAAAAAACGGAATTTTGATGTTAAAGTATACATCAAAAGAATTGGATTTTTATGCAGATTTTAAATATGTAAGTTTCATCAAATTTAGTCTTTGTCATCAAAAGTTACGAGCCTCAGAAAATTTGCCTTATTTTGGAAAATAGGGGGGAAACACCCCCTAAAAGTCATAGAATCTTAACGAAAATTACACCACCAGATTCACCGTATCAGAAAACCTTATTGTAGAAGTTTCGAGCGCCTATATGCAAAAAATGTGGAAGTTCGTAGTTTTTGCCAGAAGACAAATCACGGGTGCGTGTTTGTTTGTTTTTTTTTTCCCAGGGGCCATCTTATCGACCAAGTGGTCCTAGAATGTTGCAAGAGGGCTCATTCTAACAGAAATGAAAAGTTCTAGTGCCCTTTTTAAGTGAATAAAAAATTGGAGGGCACCTAGGCCCCCTCCCATGCTCATTTTTTCTCCAAAGTCAACGGATCAAAATTTTGAGATAGCCATTTTGTTCCGCATAGTCAAAAACCATAATAACTATGTCTTTGGGAATGATTTATTCCCCTACAGTCCCTGGGGGAGGGGCTGCAAGTTACAAACTTTGACCAGTGTTTACATATAATAATGGTTATTGGGAAGTGTACAGACGTTTTCAGGGGGATTTTTTTAGTTTTGGGGGTGGGGGCTATGTGGGAGGATCTTTCCTTGGAGAAATATGTCATGGGGGAAGAGTAATTCAATGAAAAGGGCGCAGGATTTTCTAAAATTACTATAAAAAACAATAAAAAATAAAAATGAAAAAGTTTTTTCAATTGAAAGTAAGGAGTAGCATTGAAACTTAAAACGAACAGAGATTATTACGCATATGAGGGGTTCTAAAAATACTTTAGCATAAAGAGCGAGGTGTTTAGGAGGAGATAAATATCTCGCTCTTTAAGCTAAAGTATTTTTAGTAATTTCAACTATTTACTCTACGGACTTTCTGATTCAGGGGTCATTCTTAAAGAATTGGGACAAAACTTACGATTTAGTGTAAAGAGCGAAGTATTAACGATTTTACAAACCCCCTCATATACATAATAAAAATATAAGAATATAAAGTTGGTTACGTAAGTTAATTCTTAAGTTACGTATATTTTTTACTAATAAAAACGTTCGTTAACAATTAAAAGTTATAGTTGCCTTTTTATGTAACCGAGAAATTGAAGGGCAACTAGGCCTTCAAAAGTCTTTGAACTACCAGCCCTTCAGGTTCCAATTGGTCAGCCTAACTGTTGGCATGTTGTACCTTTTTTGAACCAGATTCAAGGAAGGGATTTTAATCATAATCCATTTTCAAACAGTTCATGATGACGAACTGCAGTAAGGAGCGACCCGGCTCAATAGTAAACGAAACTCTGAAAAAACGAAATTTTGACACTAATAGATAAATCAAAAGAATTGGTTTTTATGCTGATTTTAAATATATAAGTTTCAGATGAAACTGCAGGACCAACCAGTAGAAGCAGCCAATAAAGACCAAATAAAGTCCTACCCAAAGCAATAATAATCAAAACTATAAAAACCAAATTTGGGAAACAAATGACTGGATCAGGGCAGCTCCTTGCTAATTTGGGAGCCAAAGAAATTTAAAGGAATCTAAACTTGCTTATTCTCAGGAAAATCACTTAAGTAATGTAAGTAAAATAATAGCACAATTCGTTGGGTCTCCAACTAGCTAAAGCAGTTATGCTTGAAAATAATAATTGTATTATATAGATGGAAGAGAACTGAGGACATATCTTAGTTGATTTACTACCTCTACTAGTTTCCAGTCAAGAATTAAAAATGCAGAGACACCAGAATAAAACATTTATGTGTGCTATGAAGTATCAAGGCTGTCCTACCGAAGGATACCCCACCCCTTAGATCCCAACTGAAAAAGTTGTCAGAGCTGAAACTTTTTATAGGGAACCGGAGATAGCTGGCTGCTCTCCATGCGGCTAATGGCTTTGGGTCTGAAATTAGCAAAGTGCTACCCAGATATTAGATCTGAGATAGCACCAGCCCGCACGCCAAAGACCCACTCCGAGTAAGAACCGGCAAATATCTTGAAGCTGTTCAACGGGAACAATAAGTCTTTAGACTACCAACCATTTTGGTATTAACTGGTCACCATAACTGTTGGCATGTTGAACCTTGTTAGAATCAGATTCATGATGGGCTTTTAATCATAATCTGTTGTATAATTAAGATCCGAAATGGCCAATATCCATCCGGTAGCCCCCTTATACCTTATGGCAATTACTGCCATGAGAATAAAACATTCAAAATAAACATAAGAGAAAACATCAGAATAAAACACTTATCTGTGCTATAAAGTATCCGAGGCTGCCCTACGCAAGGATACCCCACCCCTTAGACCCTGACTGAAAAAATTGTCATTCGGAACCGAAACTTTTTTATTAAAAAGTTTTTTCTTTTACTTTTTTTTTACTTTTTTATTGATTTTACATCCCATATAGCAGCGGCCGGCGTACCAAAGACCCACTCCAGGTAAGAACCGGCCACCATCTTGATTGATTCCAAAAATGTAATATCTGTAAGTTCAGAGGCACCCATTAAGACTTGTCTACATGACTGTCCTAGAAAAAGTGGGACTATTTCTCTGAGAAATATTTTTCCAATACCCCCTCCTCCTATCCTTGAAAATATAGACACTACCATCTGAAAACAACTTTTTTGACCATTTTCCTGTCCACCCCATTAAAAGGGGGAGGGGGTACCTTCTTCTGAGTGATTTTTTTTATTTTGAAGAATTGTTATGCCGAAATTAAGCTTTTAAGCAGAGAGCAGGGAGTGAGGGGTTTCCAACACCCCTGAAACTTAGTATTTTAATTTTAGACTTTTCTATCATTTGACAATGAGCTTTTCTTATTTTATTAGCAAAAATAAAGATTAGAATTTAAACTTAAAACGAATACAAATTATCCTATGAACGAGAGGGGCTACCTCTCCTTTCAAATCCTCATTTTTTTTAACAAATGAGCTTTTTATGCTTAAAATTATTTTCTGATTCCCAACCCTACCTCCATTTAATTTACTTTGTCCCTTTTTTTTTAATAAGGGAGACAGATCGAGTTACATCTCTCTGTCTAACTTTGTTAAAAGTTGATGCCTTGTATATTATGTTAAATCGATAAGTTAAAGTATGATCCAATGATAATCATTTGATTAAAGACTGGATGAGGGGCTGGGGGTGCTTGGTAGCCTCCTCGGTATATGGGATTATTTCCGTTCGTATTAAGTTTTAATTCCATAGTTTATTTTCATTTCATAAACCTGTTCTTTTTTTTTTGCTAAATGTTATGCAAAAGGACCAGTCTTTCACATACGAAAATGTTACAAGCTAGGGAAGGGTAATAAAGATGAAAGTACCTCCCATGTTACAGCGCCGAAATTGTCTCTTGCGATGAAATAACAGTGGCAAAAGAATGACCTCTGGGCATCAAGTAACCCAATTCGCAAGCAAACTCAAACTTTGACTTTACAAATATATTTGTAGAGAGTATATTTCATTTAGTTTATCTTTAGTAAACTAACAATAAGGAATAATGCAATAATGGATACAAGGTATGCAACCAACAACTAATGTTTTTTTTTCCATGATATCATCTTATGTTAGGTAAATTGATCAAACGGAATTTAATGAATACTTAATCTCTGGTGATATTTAGATTTAAGAATTAGTCTATGATTTTTTTTTCTCTTTTTTTAAGGTTTTAAGTCGTTGCTGTTTCTATAAATCGTTTTTGAGAAATAGTTTGGGATTTCCGATGAAAGGGGAGGGGCTTCTTTTAGCTGTAAGATGCTGTTCCAGAGAAAAGTAAACCTGTTGCACCACACGCATCGTTTATAAAGTAAAAGAAATTGCTGCCAATGAATAGAAATGAAGCCTTTATCTTGGTACCTTATGCCAAATAATACTAAGAGTTGATAAATTTTGCGAGTTTTATAGCTTAAATTATATTTTAAACTTTTCATCTATTCCAAAACTTGGGGGGGGATCTTTTGGACCTAGCATTCTACCTCATCCACTGAAATTTAAGTATATTATGATTTTTTCATGCGCCTGTTTTATACTTTGCTTGTGCTGATGACGTGCTTCTTATAGGCCGTCTGAAAACTGTTTTGTCTAATATGATTTCTCTTGCTGTTTCTCCTTTCTCAGATATAGGCCGTTCTTTTAACATTGATGAATATGAATTTTATTTTCTCAACAAAACTTCTATATTTCCCTTCGGTGTAATGGCATTGCTATCCCTCTCGCAGATTGTCTCCACATATTCGGTATTACTGTTGCTAAAAGCCTTCTAAGCCTTTACAACCGCGCTGTCTCAGAGATAAAGAATGAAATCCATTTAGAACACGCTAAGATTGTTGTCAACAGGGGAAAATTTAACAGATGTGTGTTTCCTAAGCTCTACTCATCTTTCTGTTATCATTGTATTCTGTTTGATTCTCGAATTTGCCCCTCTTGAATAAATTTTTGAAGTTTTTGTTGTTTCTTCCACCTTGGACGAAAAACTGGTTCTTTTTAGAAAGTTTCTTGTTCCTGAGGTTAAAGCAAGACTGGAAGTACTACAAAGAAAACTTTCAAATGCAGCTTGTACCCATGTTTCTCCACAACATCTTATTAAAGGGTTTTCCAATTGTGAGTGACTTTTTTCCGCTTTTTGCTTTGTTTGTTTGTTTTTCGTCTATTTTTTATATGTTACCCCACCTATTAGACTATATTGTATAATGCAGATCAAAAATAAATAATAAACAATAGCTCAACATTTTTTTTTATGCCAGATCCAGGGCAAGTATTTTTGTCAAACGTGACACGGCTCAAAAATTGAACTTGTTCCAAAGACCCATGGAGCGCTTCGGAAGGTCATATTCTTACATTAACATCAATTTATAGCTTACTAATTAGAGAAAGATATCTATTTTTTTAAATGTATGTCACGAGCCAGATGGGCCGAATTAGCATAAAATCTAATTTTATCACAATTGTTTGTCGGCATTTTAAATTTTTTTTTAAACAATTTTGATTCAATTTTTTTTTTTGTGAGCAGCTTTACTCAGCTATAGGACTGGATTTGCTGGATTAACAATAGCTATGCCCATTGTTGAAAAAAATTGAATTTTAGTTATTATTTCGTAAAAATTGTGTAACTACAAATGTGAATGCCTGATGCAGTCGGGATTAAGCAGATTTTTTAATAGGCTTAAGTTATCTTTCCTTTTTTTTTAGCACTTTAAAGATAAACCTTTTACTTACAGAAAAGATTAGGTAATATCGTTTGAGGTTTTTTTTTGAATTCAGCTATTATAGTTAATAGGATATATTTATACAAAACAAGTATGGTATTCTTAAAAAAGGAAAAGCAACATTCATTTGTTTCTTTTGACTTGGAATGCTGAATTGTGCTTTGTTTTAATAATAAAAAAAACAAGTTTTTTAAAATGAAAGTAAGGAGTGACATTAAAACTTAAAATGAACAGAAATTACTCCGTATATGAAAGGGGCTTTTCCTCCTCAAAGCCCCGCTCTTTACGCTAAAGTTTGACTCTTTCTCTTAACTCTACTTTTTAAAACAGTAAAAAACTGCATTTAAAAAAAAAGGCATTTAATTACCTTAATGGCCTCATTGCCCTTCTTGCAACTGGGTATGCTCAGATACCCTTATGCTCGGAATCCCACGTGGCATAAAATAAAAATTCCCAAAATTGCTGTTTTAACAAGAACGATTGGAAAATCAGAAAAACTACCACGGGAGGTGACACGATTTGTATAGCTCCCTGGGTAAAGGCCTCAAATTGTGAAATAAGCCTATTTGAAAAGAATATCGTAATTGATAGTTTGAATACAAAGATGTTTGAAATCAATGCCCTAAAAGAGGACATTAGGCTTGTGCTCCTCTCAATGTTCCAGCCCAATTTTTTGGCTTTTTGCTAAAACTGTGCTCGAGGACTTTTGAATTTTCAGGTTGAATTATTCAGAAAGTACTTCTATTTTCCAGGCTTATATACGTTATAATTACATTGTTCGCTATTTCAAATCAAGAGTCATTTCTCAGCTTGATTCAGTCGAAGTTCTTTAGACGAGCTACAAGAAAAGTATCTGATAAGATGCCCAGATTTCATTTTAGTCACAGAAACCCGCTTTTCACAGTCAGTAAAGTAAGTGTAGTCACGAAAACAGTTACAGTAATCCCAAAATGCATCTTGCCTGCACATGGACTCCCAGACTGCGAATTTCGTGAGGGTCGTCACCTTAGCTGGATCAAGGAATTATCCAGTTTTTATATTCCATTGAATTCGGAGTCGATCGAGACTAAAAATTTCAGGTAAGCAAAATGTTAGGAATAGGAAACAATTATATTAAAGCCCTACAACTCTAATGAATTTTTTTTCTTTCCAATATTATTGAACTGTGAACATTTTCACCTATTTTTAATTTTAAAAAAATGATAGTGAGGAGCAACATTAAAATTTGAAACTACCAGAAATTATTCTGTATATGAGGAGGTTGCCCCCCCCACCCATTAACATTTCGATTGTTACGTAAAAGTTTCCTAGTACTATGAAAAAGGTTCTTGTTCCATACCAACCTCCATAAAAGTTAGATTTCACCAGTCGTTCTCAAAGCATTAAGACAGAAAAAAATCAAACTTTATCGTAAAGAGTGGGGGATTGAGAAAGAGGTATACAGAATTATTTCGGTCCATTTCAAGTTTAAAGGATGCTGCTTTCTTTCTGTTGAAAAAACTTGTTTTCTAATTTAATTTGTGGCCGTTTTTAAATAAGGCCAGGAAATCCCCCTTCCCCTTAGTGAGGATTCATCCTCGGAGAGTCTCTTTCACGGAAAATTCCCACCCCTTCCCTCCCAGCAAAAAGTTGCAAGTTTCTCAATAATAAATACTATACGTAAACAATAGGTAAATTCCTTATTTACAGCCCTTTTTCTAAGGACTGCGATGGCTCTTGTGATCTTTAGAGGCATTGTTATTGGACCTTTTAGATACACTGAAAAAAATGGCTACCTCAAATTTTTGCTCAGATTTCTTTGGGAAAAAGGATCAGGGTTAGTTGCCCTTCGCCCTCTCTGGTCACTCAAAAAGGGCACTTAAACCTTTAATTCCCGTTTGAATGAGTGATCTACCAATCTTCTAGGATCATTTGTTCTATACGATTGAAAAAAAAAAAAAAACTTCAACAAAAAACACGCACCAGTGATCTTTCTTATGGGAAAAATACAAAATACCACATTTTTGTCAATCGGAGTTTAAAATATGTACAGTAGGGTTCTATGATATGGTGAAGTTTAAGGCATGATTTTCATTTTGATCCCTTGGCTTTCTGGGTGTTTCCCGCTTTCTAAAAAATCAGACAAATCTTCTCAAGCTCAAAGCTATTGGCGGATTGAATTTAATGAATGTCATATATCAAGAATTGTAAAAAAAAAAAAAAAAATGTGTTTATTATTACCAATTTTGTTTTTTAGAGTTTTGTTACTATTGGGCCAAGTTCTTCCTAACTCAAAGTTCATTACCATGAATTGGTTGATTCTGATGATATGAAATTCGTCAATTCCAAACTAACACAATAAAAATTTATGAGACTGAGAAATTTCGGTCTGTTTATAAAAATATTGGATACAATTTCAGAACTATACTCCTTCATTCGCAAATTGCATCCGGTTTCAAATTCAAACTAGCTAATATTCTGCTATTTTTTTTTTTCAAATGCATTCGATGTAGTTACTTGTTACCGCATAAAACAGATTAAGTGCTAAAAAATTTCGTGTAAATACTCAGGCACATTTTTAAGTTACGAATCTAGGACACAACCAATCAATTTACAAGTATTGACATATACAATTTCAGTGCCTGCAGTGGGGGTCTACGGGGCTGGTAGCCCCCATTATATCTTGAATAGACCTCGACGTAGTTCAAAAAACAATAAGAAAGTAAATAAAATAAACTAGCTTTTTCAAATGAAAGTAAGGAGCGATATTAAAAAAATAAACTGAATAAATAGTTCCGCTTATGAGGGGGGCTAGCTTCTCCTTAGCCCCCCTCTACTCTTTGAACAAAGGTTCTTTAGTAGTTTAAGATTATTCTTATTCCAATTTATTCCTAGCTTCTCCTTAGCCCCCCCCACTCTTTGAACAAAGGTTCATTAGTGGTTTAATATTATTCTTATTCCAATTTAATGGCCCTTGTTTTTGAGCAATTCTCCTCGAAAAACAACTGCAGGACGACTTTGGACAAAAGTCAAATTTTCACGTAAAGAGGGGAGGACTGAGGGATTGGCCCTATCATATATGGAATAGTTTACATTACCTTTAAGTTATATATATATATATATATATATATATATATATATATATATATATATATATATATATATATATATATATATATATATATATATAAACAAGTAATACTTATAAATCTATTTATTTTTGTGTGTTTGTATAAGCTTTTTTTCGAAAACGGCTCAATAATTTTTTGGGGGGGGATATTGGCATCCTGGGATTTTCTGGCATCCAAAAGAGATCTAGATAGGTCTTGAGTTTGAGAAAATTGGTTAAGAGTCTTAATTTTTGACAAAAAATCATATGAGTAACGTCATATCTATGAGCACGATTCAAGAGCATAAAAATATCATTTGTGCCTCAGGAGAAATCGTATTATTTTTTGTGTTTATGACGCATACAAAATTACACAAGACATGACTAAGCATAAAATACCAAGTGCAAGGACTCTACTTACAAAAGCCATTTTCAGCAGTTTAATAATACCTAGAAGAAGAAAAAGTAAATTAGCCATGCCTAAATGAACAAACTGAACCAACAAGTAAGACAAGATCAAGAGGACGACCTGAGAAATTCAAATTTACAACGGTTAAAAATGAATAACCAAGTGTCCTAGACTATCAAATGTGACCCAAGCAGCTAAGCCAAAAGGCATTGAAAAATATTTGAAGTAGCGAGAAATGAAAATAAAGAACAAAGAGATGGCCCATTAGAAGATAAGCGGCAGCAAAAAATACAGAAAACATCAAGAATAGGAACTTGTCAAAATAAAAGTGAAGAACAAAGAAGTGTGCAGCTAGAAGGCGCACAAAAAAGTGAATATCAGAACTTGTCAAAAATGAAAGTGAGGGACAAAGAATTGTGCTATTAGAAGACAAGCAACAGTAAGGATACGAAGAGTCAAAAACGACAGTGAAGAAGAAAGCAATACTAAGAAAAACAGCGCCATCACAATTAAAGACGCCAACAAATTATGGCACAAAACCCAGTATAAACCTACAAAGATGCAGTAAGCTACGTAAGTGTCAATTATAAGTTACTGGAACCCTTCACGGCTGTATGAATTCCCTTTGAATCCTCCATTTTCCCGAGGGAAGAGGAGCCAACAAATTTGATTCAAAAACAGGCTGCTGCCAGCTTGATTGAATTACATCCCCACCTCCACAATTTCTAAATGAATTGGTTCCTTGACAAAATATGATAGTTGAACTCATGTTTCGCTTAAGCTTCATTCAAAGTAAGCAATGATCGAACCATGACCAGCCGTAGTGTTTTCAGCTTCAAATTAGCTGGAAAAATTTATCACACAATCAATTTAGCGGCATCCCCTGAAAGTGATTTTTAACCATCTTTATACAGGCAAATCTACTTTTTAAACGCCAATAATACTGTTGAAGAACGCTTTGGACATCCTGTAAATTATGGGATCTCCAGTAACCTAATGGATCACTTGGATGAAATATTTAGAGACTCAAACAAGGTTATATGAGACTAGAGGGTAGGCGGCCTTGGCCCCCCTGGTGATAGGGGACTATAAAGTAATGATTAGGAAATCAAAAGAAAGAGCAGAGTAGGGAAAAACCATGGGAAAAAAGTGTGCTGGCCAATATTTGTCTTCCTGCCAATAGGTTTCGACCCTTAACAAGATCTGTATAGTTCTAATTTGTCACTGAGTTACCCCTTCCCAGTTTTCCATACACATTTTTTCTATATGATTTAGTTGGAGTAAAAAAAAAAAAAATCAAGTTCTCCACAGTAATAAACAGTAATTAAATAGCGATCGTTATCAATAACAAAAGCATAAGGACCTAAATATCTATAATCAAACAGTTCGTGGTAATGAACTGTAGTAAAGGAGCAACCCGGCTCAATAGTATCCTCTAAAAAATTGAATTTTGATACCAATAGCTACATCAAAAGAATCACATTTTAATACTGATTTTAAATATATAAGTTTCTTCAAGTCTAGTCTTACCCATCAAAAGTTACGAGCCTGAGAAAATGTGCCTTATTTTAGAAAATAGGGGGAAACAACCCCTATAAGTCATAGATTCTTAACGAAAATCACACCATCAGATTCAGCGTATAAGAGAACTCTATAGCAGAAGTTTCGTGCTCCTCTCTACAAAAATGTGGAATTTTGTATTTTTTGCCAGAAGGCAGATCACGGATGCGTGTTTATTTTTATTTTATTTTTTTTTTTCTTCCAGGGGTGATCGTATCGACCAAGGGGTCCTAGAATCATGTGAGAGGGCTCATTCTAACGGAAATGAAAAGTTTTATGCCCTTTTTAAGTAACCAAGAAAATTGGAGGGCACCTAGGCCCCCTCCCACGCTTATTATTTTCCCGAAGTCACCGGATCAAAATTCTGAGATAGCCATTTTATTCAGCGTAGTCAAAAACCCTTATAACTAAGCGCAGGATTTTCTAGTTTATTTAAAAAAAAAGCAATGAAAAAATAAATATGAAAAAGTTTTTTTCAACTGAAAGTAAGGAGCAGCATTAAAAATTAAAACGAACAGAAATTATTACGCATATGAGGGGCTCACCTCCTCCTAATACCTTGTTCTTTACGCTAAAGTATTTTTAGTCATTTCAACTATTTATTCTACGGCTTTTGTGATTCAGGGGTCATTCTTAAGAAACTGGGACAAAATTTAAGCTTTAGTGTAAAGAGCGAGGTTCTGACGAGGGGGTGAACCCCCTCACATACGTAATAAAACATGAGAATACAGAAGTTCGTTACGTAAGCTAATTTGTAAGTTACGTATATCTTTTACAAATAAAAATATTTGTAAAAAATTAAAAATTCTAGTTGCCTTTTTAAGTAACCAAAAAATCGGAGGGCAACTAGGCCTCCTTCCCCGCTCCTTTTTTCTCAAAATCATTCAATCAAAACTATGAGAAAGCCATTTAGCCAAAAATGCAAATTTCGTTTCAGTTATTCATCTGCGGAGAGCCAAAATCAAAATATGCATTGATTCAAAGACGTTCAAAAATTAAACAAAATTTTTTTTTAACGGAAAGTAAGGAGCGACTTTAAAACTTAAAACGAACAGAAATTACTTCGTATATGAAAGGGGCTTCTTCCTCATCAACGCCCCGCTCTTTACGCTAAATTTTTTTACTGTTTTAAAAAGTAGAGTTAAGAGAAAGAGTCAAACTTTAGCGTACAAAGCGGGGCGTTGATGAGGAAGCAGCCCTTTCATATACGAAGTAATTTCTGTTCGTTTTAAGTTTTAATGTCGCTCCTTACTTTCCGTTAAAAAAAAACTTGTTTTTTTTTATTTAATGTTAAACCAAAGAATCATCTTTTCATGGTGATTCAAAATGTGTAGTGGTTTTGATTTTGAAGTTGAACGTCCAAATCCATTAGTAAATGAGAAACTTTGCAAAATTACAGATAAACAAGAGCTATGAGCTCATATGGTATGAGCTCTAGTAAAATTCTAAGAATCAATAGATTGATTTAAAAGGAAAATCGGAGGCTTAATACCGGTCGGGATTTAAAATAAGAGCTCTGAGTCATGGTGTCCTTCTAAATATCAAATTCATTAAGATCTGATCACCCACTCGTAAGTTATAAATACCTCATTTTTTCAATTTTTCCTCTCCATGCAGCCCCCCAGATGGTCTAATAGGAGAAAACGACTTTATCAAGTCAATTTGTGCAGCTCCCGGACACGCCTACCGATTTCCACCGTCCTAGCACGTCCAGAAGCACTGAGCCCCACCCCCTAACTCCCCCATTTAGAGTGGATCCAGTACGGTTACATCAATCACGTATCTACGACATTTGCTTATTCTACCCACCAAGTTTCATCCCGATTTCTCTACTCTAAGCGTTTTCCAAGATTTTGGGTTTTCCCCTCCAACTCCCCCCAGTATCAAAAAATCTAATCGGGTTTTGAATTATAAGAGCTCTGAGACATGAGTTCCTTCTAAATATCAAATATCGTTAAGATCCGATCACCCATTCTTAAGTAAAAATTCCTCATTTTTTTATTTTTCACAAATCAACACCCCCCAGTTCCTCCAAAGTGAACAGATCCGTTCTAATTATGTCAATCACGTATCTATAACTTGTGCTTATTCTTCCCATCAAGTTTCATCCCGATTTCTCCACTCTAAGCGTTTTCCAGCATTTCTGTTTCCCCCCTCCAACTCCCTATGTCCCCGGATCCAATTCGAATTGAAAATTGAACATCTGAGACATAAGGTCCTTCTATATATCAATTTTAGTTAAGATCCGATCACCCATTCGTAAGATAAAGATACCTCAATTTTCACGTCTTCCAAGAATTCCGGTTTCCCCCTCCAACTCCCCCCAATGTCACTGGATCTGGTCGGGATTACAAAAAATCTGGTGTAAGTTACAAATAACTCATTTTTTCTAATTTTTTCGAATTAATCCCTCACCCCCGCCCCCCAACTCCCCCTCTTAATGACTCTGGATCCAGTTGGCATCTAAAGTAAGAGATCTGAAACACGAGTTCCTTCTAAATATTAAATTTCATAAAGATCCGATCACTCCTTCGTAAGTTAAAAATACCTCATTTTTCTACTTTTTTAGAATTAACCCCCCCCCCCTAACTCCCCCAAACAGAGCAGATCCGTTCCGGTTATGTCAATCACGTATCTAGGACTTCTGATTATTTTCCCATCAAGTTTCATCCTGATCACTCAACTCTAAGCGTTTTCCAAGATTTTAGGTTCCCACCCTCCAACTCCCCCAATGTCACTGGATCTGGTCAGGACTTAAAATAAGAGCTCTGAGACACGATATCCTTCCAAACATCAAATTTCATTAAGATCCCATCACCCGTTCGTAAGTTAAAAATACTTCATTTTTTTCTATTTTTCCGAATTAACCGCCCCTCCCCCACTCCCCCCAGATGGCCGAATCGGGAAAATTTCCAATTTTTAATTTAATCTGGTCCTGTCCCTGATACGCCTGCCAAATTTCATCGTCTTAGCTTACCTGGAAGTGCCTAAAGTAGCAAAACCGGGACAAACCGACAGATAGACAGACCGACAGAATTTGCGATCGCTATATGTCACTTGGTTAATACCAAGTGCCATAAAAAGAAGGCAAACGATTTAAAAAGGGGGCAATTTCGATAGAAAAAAAATGCACCGTCAAATTTAGCATGCCTGAGTAAGCCGATATCTGAAGCCAGTATAATAAGAAACATTTAATTTTGTATTTCTCAGAGATCATCTAAGTTATTTTGTATTCTTTTTTTTGTACTTTTTTTTGAGTGAATGAACTGACATAAAGCTTTAATTTTTTGGTTAAAAGTGTAATGCCGTCAAATAGTTTGGTTTCAGGTGTCCAAAATTATTTTTACTCAACAACTTTCAGCATTTACGACCTTTCTCAATAGTGCCTAGCACAAGAAATTGTTATTTGATTTTCAAAATATTAGTTTTAATGTATAATTTTGAATGAACTACTTTGAAAATACTTTACTCTTTAAAATCACTGATTCTAAAAACACTAGTTAAAAAATATGAATACAGTTCGATAAAGTTCGTCCAACACTTCAGCTTTACTTAATATTAAATAGAAAAAAACAAGTTTTTTTAAATGAAAGTAAGGAGCAACATTAAAACTTAAAACGCACAGAAATTACTTCGTATATGAAAGAGGCTGCTTCCTCATCAACGCCCCGCTCTTTACGCTAAAGTTTGACTCTTTCTCTCAATTTTTCTTTTTAAAACAGTAAAAAACATTAGCGTAAAGAGCGGGGCGTTGATGAGGAAGCAGCCTCTTTCATATACGAAGTAATTTCTGTGCGTTTTAAGTTTTAATGTCGCTCCTTACTTTCAGTTAAAAAAACCCCTTTTTTTATTTAATTTCTGAACGTTTTTGAATCAATGCATGTTTTGATTTTGGCTCTCCGCAGAGGAATAATCAAAAAGAAATTTGCATATTTTTTTTTTTGGGGGGGGGGGCTAAATGGCTTTCTCATAATTTTGATCGAATGATTTTGAGAAAAAAAGAGTGGGGGCGAAGCCTAGTTGCCCTCCGATTTTTTGGTTAATTAAAAAGGCAACTAGAACTTTTAATTTTTCTTTTTATTGGTAAAAGATTTACGTAACTTATAAATTAGCTTACGTAAAGAACTTTTGTATTCTCATGTTTTTATTACATATATGAGGGGATTCGCCCCATCGTCAGTACCTCGCTCTTTACACTAAAGCTTAAATTTTATCCCAATTCATTAAGAATGACCCCTGAATCACAGTTGAAATTGAAATTACTAAATAGTTGAAATTACTAAAAATACTTTAGCGTAAAGAGCTAGGTATCATAAGGAGGTGAGCCCCTTATATGGGTAATAATTTCTGTTTGTTTTAAGTTTTATTGCTGTTCCTTACTTCCAGCTGAAAAAGCTTTTTCACATCTATTTTTTAATTTTTTTTTTAAATAATGCTAGTAAATCCTGCTCTCCCTTCATGGAAGTTTTCTTTTCCCATGACAGAATTACTCCCATGAACAGAAATTACTCCGTATATAAAAGGGGCTTTTCCTCCTCAATGCCCCGCTCTTTACGCTAAAGTTTGACTCTTTCTCTTAACTCTACTTTTTAAAACAGTAAGAAACTTTAGCGTAAAGAGCGGGGCGTTGAGGAGGAAAAGCCTCTTTCATATACGGAGTAATTTCTGTTCGTTTTAAGTTTTAATGTTGCTCCTTACTTTCATTTAAAAAAACTTGTTTTTTCTATTTAATTTCTGGACGTTTTTGAATTAATGCATGTTTTGATCTTGGCTCTCCGCACATAAATAATTAAAACAAAATTTGTATATTAATTCATTGCAATTATCGGAAGAGTTTGAGAAAAAAGGAGTGAAGGAGGTTGCCAAGTTCCCCTCCAATTTTTTGATTACTTAAAAAGGTAAGTAGAACTTTTAATTTTTTACAAACGTTTTCATTGGTAAAAATTATACGTAACTTACAAATTAACTTACGTACCGAACTTCTATATTCGTATGTTTTTATTGCGTATATGAGGGGATTCAACCCCCGTCGATACCTCGCTCTTTACACTAAAGCTTAAATGTCCCATTTAAGCTTTAGTGACTTTGAGCTTTAAGCTTTATGCTTTAGAACTTAAATCACACTCTGAATCACAAAGGACGTAGAATAAATAGTTGAAATTACTAAAAATATTTTACCTTGAAGAGTGAGGTATAAAGAGGAGGAGGCCCTCATATGCGTAATAATTTTTGTTCGTTTTTTAATGCTGCTCCTTACTTTCAGTAGAAAAAACTTTTCATATTTATTTTTTCATTGTTTTTTTAAATAATGCTAGAAAATACTGCGCCCCCTCCATTGAAATTCTCTTCCCCCACGAAAGTTCCTCTGTGGATATATCCTCCCACGTACCCCCCCCCCCCCCAACTCTCCCCCTTAAACCAAAAAATCCCCCTGAAAACGTCTGTACACTTCCCAGTAACCTTTACTATATGCAAACACAGGTCAAAGTTTGTAACTTGCAGCCCCTCCCACGGGGACTGCGGGGGAGTAATTCGTCCCTAAAGACATAGTTATTAGATTTTTCGACTACGGTGAATAAAATGGCTATCTCAGAATTTTGATCCGGTGACTTTTGGGAAAAAATGAGCGTGGGAGGGGGCCCTCCAATTTTTTTTGTCACTTAAATAGGGCACTAGAACTTTTCATTTCCGTTAGAATGAGCACTCTTGCGACATTCTAGGACCACTCGGTCGATACGGTCACCCCTGGGAAAAAAAACAAATCAAAAAAACAAATAAACACGCGTCCGTGATCTGTCTTCTGGCAAAAAATGCGAAATTCCACATTTTTGTAGATAAGAGCTTGAATGGTTCTACACTATGTTTCTCTGATACGCTGAATCTGATGGTGTGATTTTCGTTAAGATTGTATGACTTTTGGGGGGTGTTTCTCCCTATTTTCTAAAATGAGGCAAATTAACTCAGGCTCGTAACTTTCGATGGGTATAACTGATCTTGATGAAACTTATATATTTAAAATCAGCATTAAAATGCGATTCTTTTGATGAACTATTGGTATCAAAATTTCATTTTTTAGAGTTTCGGTTACTATTGAGCCGGGTCGCTCCTTACTACAGTTTGTTACCACGAACTGTTTGAGAACTGAACGCTAGGATTTCTTATCTTATTTTTCATAAGAAAACTACCGTTGTTTTTTTTCGTAGTTAATTTACTTTTTAGCATTTCTTTATTTACTTGGACTTGCTTGACATGCTTTTTTATTACTACTACTTCTACTACTACTAACAACTCACCGCAGCACCAAGCCACCTAAGGCCAACACAGCTACGCACACTTTTACTCCGTCCCAATCTATTCAAAGCCTCCCTCTTTACACCCTCCCAGGAAGTTCCCATTTCCTTTAAATCCTTATTCATGAAGTCCTCTCATCCCAGACGAGGAAGACCTGCTTTCCGTTTAGCCCTAGATGGTTAGCCGTCTAGGCCAACCGTCTAGGGCAACCGTACTGATGAGGGGGCTCACCCCCTCATCAGTACCTCGCTCTTTACACTAAAGCTTAAATTTTGTCCCCCAATTTCTTAAGAATGACCCCTGAGTCCCAAAAACCGTAGAATAAATAGTTGAAATTACTAAAAATACTTTAGCGTAAAGAGCGACGTATTGGGAGGAGGTGAATCCCTCATATGCGTAATAATTTTTGAAGTTTTAATGCTGCTTCTTACTTTCAGTTATTTCTTGTTATTTTTTCATTGTTTTTTTTTTTTAATAATGCTAGAAAATCTTGCGCTCCCTTCATGGAAATTTTCTTCCCCCATGACAAATTCCTCCATGGAAAGTTCCCCCAGCATATCCCCCTATTCTCCACCCCTACCCCAACCAAAAAATCGCCCTGAAAAAGTCTGTACACTTCCCAATAACCAATACTATATGTAAGCACTTGTCAAAGTTTGTAACTTGAAGCCCCTCCCACGGGGACTGCGGGGGAGTAAGTCATCCCAAAAAAATGATTATAAGGTTTTTCGACTATGCTGAATAAAATGGCTATTTCAGAATTTTTATCCGGTGACTTTGGGAAAATAATTAGCGTGGGAGGGGGCCTAGGTGCCCTCCAATATTTTTGGTCGCTTAAAAAGGACGATAGAACTTCAATTAGAATGACTCCTCTCGCAACATTCTAGGACCAATGGGTCGATACGATTACCCGTGGGAGAAAAACAAAACAAAACAAACAAACAAATAAACATGCATCCGTGATCTGCCTTCTGGAAAAAATACAAAATTCCACATTTTTGTAGATAGGAGCTTGAAACCTCTACAATAGGGTTTTCTGATACGCTAAATCTGATGGTGTGAATTTTGTTAAGATTCTATGACTTTTTGGGGGTTTTTCTCCCTATTTTCTAAAATAAGGCAAATTTTCTCAGGCTCGTAACTTTTGATGGGTAAAACTAAACTTAATGAAACCTATATATTTAAAATCAAAATTAAAACCCGATTCTTTTTATGTATCTATTAGTATCAAAATTTCTTTTTTTAGAGTTTTGGTTACTATTGAGCCGGGTCGCTCCTTACTACAGTTCGTTACCACGAACTGTTGGACTAATTCATCCGGAGATGTATTCTTTCCTATTTTTTTTTTCAGGGCTGTATCAACAGAGTCTTTCCAACAAACGGAAAATCAAACTATACCAGAAATTCAGCCCTCAATGGGCGAACAAAATGACGCTCGGTTTCTTCTTGGAGGGACTATTCTTCATCTAATAGAGAAGAAGAAAAGATATATTGTATCTGTTTTACACCAAACAGCAACATTCTTTGAAACCTCAACAAACTTCTTGCGAACATTTACCTTGAGTCCATTATGTCGCTTTGGATTTCATAACCCTTTTCAAGAATGTGAAGGTATACTTTTACTTTGATTTAATGTTCAATTTATCAAACAGTTTGTAGTAACCAACTATCAGCAAATAGGAGTAAATCCAAAAACGAAATTTTGATTACCATATACGCATCAAATGAATCGAATTTAAACCAACTTTAAATGTATACATTTTATTAATTTTCAACTTACTCATTAAAAGTAACTAGCATGAGAAACGGTGCATAGTTTTAGGAAAGAGAGAAACTCCGCGAAAGAGGGACGTAATCCCCATTACTATTGAAAAAAGAACAGGGAATGGTATATTAAATAAAGCTTGCCTGTCTCTTTTTTCTTTCTCCTTTATAGAAGAGCCTTCCTTTGTAGTGTCAAGGTGTCTCCCATTATTCTTCCCCATTCCATGAACCTGACATACCAGCTTCAAATCATCAGCTTAGGCAGGCTCCACTCATCCCTCAAAAGAGAGGGGAGAATCACTAATAAAATGCCGCCCATCATGCTGCAAGCGGCATTATATACTCAGAACTGGTATTGGCAAAAGAAGGTTTTTCTTCCAGTTTGGATTACTCCTCTAAAATCTCCACTTCTGCTACGGATGGGTGGTTAATATGTCCAGGGGGCAACTATTTGTGCCTAATATTCTTATGGACATCGCCAATAAATTGTCACCACCGGGAGCTGGTATTTTCTCTCCCATGGAAAATTCCCTGCGGGAATACAATATAAATGTCTAACCCCCCCCCCGTACCTTCCTTAGAACTAATACTGTGTTTACCTGAAGACTAAAAGAAAATAAGGATGATTTGGCATTAAAATACACCCTTTGAGGCATCTGCCCCCCTCCATGGTTTGTACGGCCACCTTTCCCAAGACGACCTTATATCTTAACAATGGGCGAGTTCCATAGCTTACAATCCTTGCCCCATGGGCTGGAAGGGGGTTGTCAAACCCGGAGGCACAAATCTTTGACCTTAGGGCCATTTTGAACAAAAAGACTATCTCAAATATTTTGATCGCATGCGTTCGGAAAAAATGGTGGGAAAAATCTGGAGAGTTTTTGCGGGGGGATATTTTCGCGGGGGGAATAGGGGGAGGTGAGTTTTTTGGGAAGGAAACGCCTAGACTCGTCACCACCATCCGCTACGGTGTTGATTAAGGCAAAACACACAAAAAATCAAGCTGCTGCATAAATTTTCGTAATTTCCTTTTTTTCAGAGAAGGAAGGTCATGGATGAGTTCAATTTTTCACAGAGGTAATTGCGTTGAATCAGTGATTGTAGATTATCGGAGAAGGGTTTATTTCAATGGAGATTTAAAGTTCTAGTGCTTTTTTGTATAAAAGAGACCATACCATATAAAAGGCTGATTTTTTTCGCAAGACAACATTGTTGGCTCATGCTGTGCCAAAATGCTCTCAAGCAATAACTATGAGACAGTCAATCAGCTTAGAACTATTGAAATATTATTAAATAACCTTACTGTTTCAGAGCCCATATTTTCTCCCTATCTGTATAAGCTGCCCATAAAAATAAGCCTATAAGTAAAAAACTTTATCCAGAAAAATATCAATTGTGCAATATTTTAGAATTTTGCTCCGAGGGAAGGGGGCCTAAAGCCTCTGAAAAGACCATTCCTGTACCCAAATTTTCAAACTGTCCATGATTAGTGATCCACATAACTATCCCTTCATCTGGAAAAATATATTTACAGAGAGTGTGTAAAGTGGGTTTTGAGGGGGTAGAATCTCACCTCTTCTTTGCCAAAACAACAGTTTTTAATGAACAAATTTAGTTCTAGACATCGAAGCACTGTGAGAGAAAGCTGAGGTCAAACATAAACACTCATCAACATCAACTCATCAATATCACCATCATCAACGCTGTTCTTTACACAAAAGCTTGACATTGGCTCAACAATGCTTCATGAAAAAAGGTTTCTCAAAGAATATATGAGATTTCTAAATATCAGGTATTCTGTCAACCCTATCAAGCCTCCACAATACTTCTCACAAACTTTTTAGAGTGTGAAATAAATCCGGCTGACTATTGCAGATAATTTATTTATTGATTTCCCTTCTAGTGATTTGAATTCACAATACTATTGTCTGAGGCAAAGAGAAGCAAATCAACCCTTTCTTTATTAAAGAATCGTGACAAAAAAAAAGCTTAACTTCTTATGAAACTCTCTTACAATAGAGCCATCAATCTTGAAGTATTGAGAAAAATTTTTTAACTTTAACTTAAACAGTAGGTGTCGAGGGAATGGTATTCCCTCTCATCAATAGGGAAATTTATGTTCAATTTAGGTTTAAATGTCACTCTTTATTTTCTTGAAAAAACAAGAGCTCATATGGCACTTGTGACGAGGTCGGAAGAGCCAAGAGCTAATATGGCATGAGCTCTAGCAAAATTATAAGAATCAACAGATTGATTTAAAAGGAAAATCAAAGGCTTAATGCCGGTTGAGATTTTAAATAGGAGCTCTGAGACACGAGGTCCTTCTAAATATCAAAATTCATTAAGATCCAATGACCCACTCGTAAGTTAAAAATACCTATTTTTTTCTAATTGTTTTTCTCCCTTCAGCCCCTCCAGATGGTCGAATCGGGGAAAACAACTTTATCAAGTCAATTTGTGCCGGTCCCTGACACGCCTACCAATTGACATCGTCCTAGCACGTCAACAAGCACCAAACTCACCAAAGGACTGGACCCCCTAATTCCCCCAAAGAGAGTGGATCCAGTCCGGTTACGTCAATCACGTATATACGACATTTGCTTATTCTACCCACCAAGTTTCATCCCGATTTCTCCACTCTAAGAGTTATCCAAGATTTCCGGTTTCCCCCTCCGACTCCCCCCAAAATCACCAGATCTGGTCAGGAATTGAAATAAGACCTCTGAGACACGAGTTCGTTCTAATATTACATTTCTTTAGGATCTGGTCACCCGCTCTTAAGTTAAAAATACCTCAATTTTTCTCATTTTTCCAAATTAACCCCCCCCCCCCTCCAACTTCCCCAAAGAGAGCGGATTCAGTCCGATTACGTCAATCACGTATCTAGGACTTGTGCTTATTCTTCCCACCACGTTTCATCCCGATCTCTCCACTCTAAGTGTTTTCCAAGATTTCTCGCTTCCCCTTCCAACTCTCCCAATATCTCCAGATACGGTCGGGATTGAAAATAAGAGTTCTTTGACAGGAGATCCTTCTAAAAATCAAATTTCATTAAGATCCGATCACCCATTCGTAGGTTAAGAATACCTCTGATTTTTTTAATGTTTCCTCTCCCTCCAGCCCCCCAGATTTTCGAATCAGGAAAACGACTTTTATCAAGTTAATTTATGCAGGTCCCTAACACGCCTATCAATTTTCATCGTCCTAGGAGGTCCAGAAGCACCGCACTCGCCAAAGAACTGAAAATCCCCCCAACTCCCCCAAAAAGAACGGATCCGTTCCAACCATGTCAATCACGTATCTAGAACTTGTGCTAATTCTTCCCATCAAGTTTCATAACGATCCCTTCACTCTAAGCGTTTTTCAAGATTTCCGGTTTCCAAGATTTCTGTTTCCCCCTCCAGCTCCCTATGTCCCCAGATCCTATTCAAATTGAAAAAAGAGCCATAGAGACGTAAGATCTTTCTATGTATCAAGTTTCATTAAGATCCGATCACCCATTCGTAAGATAAACATACCTCAATTTTGACGTTTGCCAAGATTTCCGGTTTCCCCCTACAACTCCCCCCAATGTCACTGGATCTGGTTGGGATTTAAACTGAAAGCTCAAAAGCAGAAGATACTTCTAAATATTAAATTTCATTAAGATCTGATTACCCGTACGTAAGCTAAAAATACCTGATTTTTTCTAATTTTTCCAAATTACTCCCCCCCCCCATTTCCACCAAACAGAGAGGATTCGGTCTGGTTATGTCAGTCATGTATCTTGGACTTGTGTTTATTCTTCCCACCATTTTTCATCCTGATCATTCCGCTTTAATCGTTTTCCAAGATTTCCTCCCCCCCTCAACTCCCCCAATGACACTGGATCCGGTCGGGATTTAGAATTAGAGATCTGAGTTACGAGGTCCTTCTAAATATAAAATATCATTAAGATCTGATCACTCCTTCTTAAGTTAAAAATACCTCATTTTTTCTAATTTTTCAGAATCAACCTTCCCTCCACCTCCCCAAAAGAGAGCAGATCCGTTCCGGTTATGTCAATTACGTATCTAGGACTTTTGCTTATTTTTCCCATCAAGTTTCATCCCGATTCCTCCACTCTAAGCGTTTTCCAAGATTTTTGGCCCCCCCCCCAACTCCCTCAATGTCACCGGATCCAGTCGGGATTTAAAATAAGAGCTCTGAGACAAAATATCAATCTAAATATGAAATTTCATTAAGATCCGATCAACCGTTCGTAAGTTAAAAATACTTCATTTTTTCTAATTTTTTCGAATTAACCATCTCCCATTCCCCCCCCCCTTATGATCAAATCGAAAAAAAACAACTACTTCTAATTTAATCTGGTACGGTCCCTGATACGCCTGCCAAATTTCATTTGAAATTTGGTCTGTCTGTCTGACCGACAGACAGACCGACCGACAGAATTTGCGATCCCACTCGGCTAATACCGAGTGCCATAAAAATCGAAAAGAGAGTGGAGCTTAGCAGGTCGAAACACTCTTGACCAACAGCCATACTGCTGTCTAAATTAATAGGAGTTACTTATAACAGTGATTGAACTCAAATGAGCTAACAGCAAATCTTATTTATAGTTGAGGGAAGTGGACGAGAAGCAGTTCGAATCGGCAAGTTGCTCTCAGATCAAGAGCATTTTGAGTTTTGGTCACAAGAAATGGGTAAGTTATACTTCTTATCATGTTAATTATAGTAGCGTTGGCTTAGCAAACAGGGAAGAGTCAATTTTGTTTTCTCCCGGGGCTTATCAGACAGAATATATGGTGGTAAAAATTAGGGAAAGTCTCATTCAATAGCAAATTCTGAGTTTCAGTGCCCTTAAAAGGGCCAAAGCTGGTCTAAGGATATCCTGCCAAGCATTGAAAGTCCTGTATGCCCCCAGGTACCCCATCAATATCATGCGACCTCAGATCTAAATTTAAGCAGTGCTATTTTAATCAAAACAGTTGAAATATTCATAGAAAGTGTTCCTATGGACATGATAAGCACGGCGATGATTAAGCGAAGCCCGATTAACCAGTCCCATATAAAACGCAAATTTCATACATAATTTTAAATGCAAACAAGGAAATAAAATGGAGATATTTTGGCAAGGGCCTCCATCAAGCCGTTTTCAGCTTTAATAATCATACAGTTCGTGTAACAAACTGTAAGTAAGGAGCAACACGGCTCAATAGTAACCAAAACTCTAAAAAACAGAGTCTTGATAACAATTAAATAAAAAAAAACAAGTTTTTGAAATGAAAGTAAGGAGCGACATTAAAACTTAAAACGAACAGAAATTACTTCGTATATGAAAGAGGCTGCTTCCTCATCAACGCCCCGCTCTTTACGCTAAAGTTTTTTACTGTTTTAAAAAGAAGAATTGAAAGAAAGAGTCAAACTTTAGCATAAAGAGCGGGGCATTGATGCTTTCTATTTGATGCATTGATGCTATGCTTTCTTTTTTCTGTCTCTATTCTACCCGTGGAGAAGTTAAGGGTAATTGTCTAGGGTACCTTTCACTGGAATCTATTTGTCTAGAGGATTATTCAGTGGGGAGAGGTATTTCTCCATGGAGGCGCAGCCAGATTTCCTGGCATTATTAAAAAAAAAAGATCAGAAATGAAAACTTGAAAACAAGTCTTTTTCAAGTGAAAGCAGGGAGCAACATTAAAATTTAAAACGAACAAAAATTATTACGTATATGATGGGGATCGTCCCTCCTCAATACCTCAAACATTACGCTAAAGTTTTAATTTTGTCTCAATTCCTTTAGAACAAATCCAGAAACGTTTAATTAGAACTACGAAGCTCTTTTAAGAGTAATAAAAATTTAGCATAAAGCCAGAGGATTTGAGGAGGGACAACCCCTTCTTATACATAATAATTTCTGTTCGTTTTAAGTTTCACTGTTGCTCCTTACTTTCACTTGAAAAAACTGTTTTTTTTTATTTAATAAGACCAATTCCAATCATTACCTACCTTGTCGAATCATTAGTAACAGCCAATTACCGAGGGACAATTTTCCTACCCTCAGATACATCTTGGACGAAGAAAATGTATTTGGGGGTTTGGAACCCCCCCCCCCCCTCTCAAATGTTTTTCTGACTCGTAAAAGTGTAACAAAAATGGATACAAGCAAGTTTTTTATGCGATTTTTAGTTTTCTTGTTTAAACCCCCTCCCCCCGAAAAAGCACCTTGTGTAAAACACCCCAAAAAATATTCTGCATACGGTCCTAATCAAGAAAATTTATTTGGGGGCTTGGACTCCCCCCTCTCAAATATTTCTCTGACTCTTAAAAACGTAACAAAAATGGATAAAAACAAATTGTTAATGTGTTTTTTAGTTTTTTGGTTTAAACGACCTCCTCATGAAAAAAAATCTTTGTGTAAAACACCCCCAAAAATATTCTGCCTACGGCCCTGATCACGATTTGCGATCATAATCACTCTCCAAGATTGACATAGGGGGGGGGGAGTCTACCCTGTAATGCTGGTCCCGAGTCAATAAAAGAAACTTAGCAGAACTGTCTAACCCTTTCTATGGAAACGAACATGTTTTGCGATTCTCACTACTAAGTCACTCCCTGTGATAAACTGAAATCCCCAAATATAGAAACTTTAAAACTGGAACGTCGAGGTCAATGTTTCTACTTCTACGGATTTTTCCGTGGGTCCACTTAATTTGATGCGTCTTTCAACGGAAAAAAGAACACAGTTATACAATATACGAAAAAAACGGAATCCTATTGAAAATATCACATTGACTCTTTCCTTATAATTAATTTTAAAAGAAATTCCACAGAACATGTTTTTCTAAGAAAAGTAAAGAGCTCCATTAAGCCAAGAATGAGCATAACTAAAGTCAAACAATCTTCCAAGCGTAAAACTACCGCAAATCACTATCAACAAATAAATGAAACTCAAAACGAATAGAAATTACAATAAACAGCCAAGTCAAACTCAAAACAAGGAAAAGTTGACATGGGTAGGGCTGATAACCCCCATGTCTTCTCAAAACCAGAACACACTTTGCCCTTTACTGAAGAAAAAAAAACACAACAAAAAAAACAAATCACCATGGGTTGTCAGTTTAATTAATATATACTGATATTTATTCCTTAAAAGTTTTGATAATTTCGTATTTATAAAAGTTAGAAAAGTAAAAACATTTGAAATGTGTTTTATTTTCGGTAAAGCGCAAATTGTGTTCTGGTCTTGAGAAGGCATGGGGGTTATCAGCCCTATTCGTGTTAATTTTTGCTTGTTTTGAGTTTGACTTGGCTATTTATTGTAATTTTTGTTCATTTTAAGCTTCATTTATTTATTGATATTGGTTTGTGGCATTTTTACGCTTGGAAGATTATTTGACTTTATTTTTGCTCAATCTTGGCTTAATTAAGCTCTTTAATTTTCTTCGAAAAACTTGACTATGGAAAGTTTTTTTAAATTTATTTTTGTTTGTTTATTTTTATTGACATGGTCTTTTTCATGGACAAATTTATATTTTATATCTTTTCAGTTTTCAAACAGTTCGTGGTAACGAACTGTAGTAAGGAGCGACCCGGCTCAATAGTAATCAAAACTCTAAAAAATGGAATTTTGATACCAAGAGCTACATCAAAAGAATCGCATTTTAATACTGATTTTAAATATATAAGTTTCATCAAGTTTAATCTTACTCATCAAAAGTTACGAGCCTGAGAAAATTTGCCTTATTTTAGAAAATAGGGGGAAACTACCCCGAAAGTAACACCATCAGATTCAGCGTATCAGAGAACCCTATTGTAGAAGTTTCAAGCTCCTATCTACAAAAATGTGGAATTTGGTAGTTTTTGCCAGAAGGCAGATCACGGATGCGTGTTCATTTGTTTGTTTCTTTTTTTTCCAGGGGTGATCGTATCGACCCAGTGGTCCTAGAATCTTGCAAGAGGGCTCATTCTCACGGAAACGAAAAGTTCTAGTGCCCTTTTTAAGTGACCAAAAAATTGAAGGGCACCTAGGCCCCCTCCCACTCTAATTATTTTCCCAAAGTCGTCGGTTGAAAATTCTGAGATAGCCATTTCATTCAACGTAGTCAAAAAACCTTATAACTATGTCTTTGGGGACGACTTACTCCCCCACAGTCCCCGTGGGAGGGGCTGCAATTTGCAAATTTTGACCAGTGTTTGCATATAGTAATGGTTATTGGGAAGTGTAGAAACGTTTTCAGGGGGATTTTTTGGTTGGGAGGGGGGTTGAGAAGAGGGGGTTATGTGGGGGAAATTTTCCATGGAGGAATTTGTCATGCGGGAAGAAGATTTCCATAAAGGGGGCGCAGCATTTTCTAGCATTATTTAAAAAAAAACAATGAGAAAATAAATATGGAAAAGTTTTTTCAACTGGAAGTAAGGAGTAGCATTAAAACTTAAAACGAACAGAAAATATTACGCATATAAGGGGTTCACCTCCTCCTAATACCTCACTCTTTACGCTGAAGGATTTTTAGTAAATTTCAACTATTTATTCTACGGCCTTTGTGATTCAGGGGACAAAATTAAAGCTTTAATGTAAAAAGTTATTGACGAATGACGAGGTATTGGCGAGTGGGCGAACCCTCTCATATACGTAATAAGAACATGCAAATATAGAAGTTTGTTATGTAAGCTAATTCGTAAGTTACGTATATCTTTTACTAATAAAAACGTTCGTAAAAACTAAAAAGTTCTAGTTGCCTTTTTAAGTACCCGAAAAATTGGAGGGCAACTGGGCCTCCTCCCCCTCCTTTTTTCTCAAAATCATTCGATCAAAACTATGGGAAAGCCATTTAGCCAAATAAATAAATATGCAAATTTCGCTTTAATTATTTATGTGCGGAGAGCCGAAATCAATACATGGATTAACTAAAAAACGTTCAGAAATTAAATAAAAAAACAAGTTTTTTAACTGAAAGTAAAGAGCGATATTAAAACTTAAAACGAACAGAAATTACCCCGTATATGAAAGGGGCTTCCCTCTTCAACACCCTGCTCTTTACGCTAAAGTTTTTACTGTTTTAAAAAGTAGAGTTGAGAGAAAGAGTCAAACTTTAGTGCAAAGAGAAAGGCGCTGAAGAAGGAGCAGCCCCTTTCATATACGGGGTAATTTCTGTTCGTTTTAAGTTTTAATGTCGCTCCTTACTTTCAGTTAAAAAAAACTTTTTTTTATTTAATTTCTATAAGAATCCATAGTAGGGATGGCTATTTGTATGTTGGAGAAACTTTTTTAGCAATTGTTAATCCTGACACAAACTATATTTTTAATGTAATTGTATAGTTTCTGAAGTTGACCTGAAAAATAAAACTTAATATCACTCCCAAAATATTCTATCTATGCTCCTTGACAACCTGGATACACTTACAATCTTTTTATTTATTTAAATCTTAATAGCTGAATAGCAATAGTAGTATCCCTAAAAGTTTCAACTTATTACCCCATCGTTCTCAATGTGTTGCTGAGGTCTCTTATTGGCAACCATAAACACAATACCTTTGGATTTATTTCAAAATAACATTTCATTTTAAAGCATAATGGGCCAATTGCTTAATTGTGGATGTTTTACGAAATGATTGTCTCAAAATTTTGAATGGACGCGTAAGAAAATGAAGGGGCTTGAGAAAAGTGCTGCCTGCCCTTCAATCGCTTGTTACTCTTAACAAGAGCACCAGAGCTTTCAATTTTGAATTGAATTAGCTCCTTTACAAGTTTTAAGGATATTTCTAGCCATTATAGAGTGGTGCTGCCTTTGATATTGCTTATATGCCCTTTTGAAAATCTGCATGCCTACAGTTTTTTTCCTTTAATTGAAACTCATAAACATTCCCTAAATGTTTCTTATTAATACCTATAGCGTCATTAATTACATTAACTGTAGTGGTGGGATTAAAAGTATACATATAGTGCCTTTTGGCGAGAAGGCACTCTAAACCAAAAATATTAAGTAGTTTTTTCAGATATTGCTTTGAAACCTTTTTGAAAGCTCTCAAGCTCCTGGTTTTTATTATTTACTTCAACATTCAACATTCCTTAGAAGCTTCACCTTAATACCCTTAGCTTGCACAGTAGTAATAGTTGTAGCAGCATTAATAGTAATATGGACATAGAAACTTAGGTTTCTTCAACATTCCCTAAAACAGAAGCTGAAAATTCAAGCTTAATACATACCATCAACCATTCCCGAAATGTTTTTGATTCGTCCACTTGAAAACCTGTGTGGGCATAGTGTGTTTCGATTTAGGTCCATACATCTTCTATGTATTCCAAATTTATTCCCTTAATATCCTTAGTTTTAACAGCAATAGTAATAATAGTAGTCGCTGTAGAATTAATTATAGTAGCCTAAGCTGTAGAGGCAGTAGCAGTAATAGAGGTAGTAATAATAGTAACAGTAATAATAGTATGAGTAGAAGCAGAAGCATTGGGATGCGAATATTTTCTTTTGGTTAGTACAATATCCCTCATAACAAGCCCTGTTAATTTCAACTTCCCACACTTAACTGTTCCCAAGATATTGCTGTTACACCCTTTTAGCAACCTGTATACAGAGGGCGCCAGTTCTGATTCAGTTCATCTTCTCCCTCAAAATTTTTTGAAAATTTCTCCTTTATACCCTTAGGCATAGTTGTAATAGTAGTCACAGTAGTAGTAATGGTATTACTAGCACTAATATTGAATAGCGGTAGGACTACTAGCAGCAATAGTATTAACCTAATGCCTTTTGGTCAGCTGAGCATCCCTCTCATCAAGTCCCGGAGGTTTCAACTTAATACAATTAGCCATTGCTGATTTGTCCTTCTAATAATCTGTATGTTTATATACTTCTTGAAATTTTCATCTCATTTCTGTTGGCCCTAGAAGTAGCTGCAATAAAGGTAGTAGTAGTAGTAAATGTAGCAGTAACACTAGTATTCTGCAGTAGTGCAATTACCAGTTTCTTACTCTTTAAGTAATTTAATAAAATTTAATAAGAGCCTCAAGTTTCACTTTTGCAAATTACTGAAATGAAATATTGCAAAATATTTTATTGCGATTTTAATATAATTTCATTTTATTGCAGTTTTATTGTAATTAATTATTTCAAGTTTTAGTTTTTTTTAGTATTTTTTTAATTTCTTAGTATTTTTTTTATATTTTTAAAAAAATTTTCATTTTTTTAGTTTTCTTTTAGTTTTTTTCTGTTTTTTCTCCTTTTTTTTATAGAAGATAGTTTTTTAGTTTTTTTCCTTTTTTTGTTTTCTTTTAGGTTTTTTCATTTTTTAGTTTTGTTAGTTTTTTAGTTTTTTCTTAGTGTTTTCCCTTTTTTTAGTATTCTTTCCATTCTTTTTTAGTATTTCCAGGCTTTTCAATCACATTGAACAAAATGGCTATCTCAAAATTTTGATTGGATGTGATTGGGAAAATTGTTGGCACTGGTGGAGGTTTAGTTGCCCTCCAATCACTTTTGACTATTAAAAAGGGCAATAAAACTTTTAATTTCCAACCGAATAAGCTCTTTTCGAAGTTTCTACGACAACAAATGACCATCTCAAAATTTCTATCAAATGCGTTTCGGAAAAATACGAGGTTGGGGGGGTATCCTCCCTCTGATCGCTCTGAATCTTAATAAGGGCATTATAACTTCTGATTACTAAACGCATGAGCAGCCTCCGAAGTTTATATTATCACCCTTTCTATATATATACTTTATATGCCCCCAGGGAATAACTTACAACCCTTGCCCTGAAGGATTTGGGGGGGGGGGGGCGGATCATATTCAAATACTTAATTTCTGGCCCTTCCAGTTACGTTGAACAAAATGGCTATCTCAAAATTTTGATTTGATGTATATGGGAAAATGGTGGGCGTGGGAGGGGGGCTAGTTGCCCTCTAATCCCTTTCGACTATTAAAAAGGGCACTAGTCCTTTCAATTTGCAATCGAATGAGACTTTTTTGAAGCTTCTAGAACAGCAAATGGTCATCTCAAAATTTCTATCAGATACATTTCGTGAAAATACGATATGTGGGGGGGATTATCCACCCTACCGTCCCTCTGAATCTCAAAAAGGGCATTAAATTTTTTTTTAGCAATCCAATAAGGCCCTTCCGAAGTGTATACAATTATCCTTTCTATTTAAACCTTATATGCCCCCAGGGCAAAACTTGCAACCCTTGCCCTGAGGGCTATAGGGAGGATCGTGTCATTTTTAAATACATAATTCCCGGGCCTTTCAACTGCGTTGAAAAAAAATGGCTATCTCAAAATTTTGATCGGATGTGTTTGAGGAAATGGTGGGCGTGGGAGGGGGGTTAGTTGCCTTCCAACCACTTTTGACTATTAAAAGGGGCACTAGCCCTTTCAATTCCTAATTGAATGAGCCCTTTTCAAAGTTTCTAAGACAACTCCTTTGATACGAAGTAGCCTGGTCTAAAACCAAAAAAAAAAATAATAATAATAATACGTTGTGTCCACATCGCTCTTTACTTTGGAAGCGCTATTGCGCTGCCTATGACAATATTTATCCCAAATTACCGGGAAATTCTGCTAAAAAATATTTTCGGTTTGATTTTAATATGAGTCACCATATCCGAATTTTAGCACGATCTGGCCTGCGACAAAATTTTGTCTGTGGTGTTGGGAATCGATACTTTTCATTATAAGGGTTTGAGACAAAATTTTTACAAAAAAGAAGAGTTTGGAGAACCTTACTAGCCAGCACAAGTGAAAAAGTTTTCAAATCTGAGTGAAATTCCAATCCTGAAACTGTGGACGATTGGGACGGAAAAGCTGTCGGGCTTTGCGGTCATGCACTCTGACCATGGGACGTTTGTGACCCCTAGTGGGTTACGTAAAATTCTACTGAATCCGCGACGCCGTTTACAGATTGTCAACGGAAAACTGTTGACGGCTAGCGGTTCCTAAAAAAGAAGCTAGTACAAACACTAGCCAAGGTATGCGGTATAAAAATTATTGCGTAAAATCTTATTGGCTACAGAGTTTAAAGCAAATCCAGGCTTTTCAATAAAAAACAAGTGGGGGTTTGTGTTGGTATGCATCTCTGAAATTTGTCCCCTCTGTTAGCCGTCAAACTTGCCTCAAAATTTTAAGCAGTTATGGGTACCCTATTTCAAGCATAACTGCAACCGAAGCCTCTGAAAATCATCGTTCCTATGTCCCATTGGTCCAACACATGTATCCAATAAGCTTTAAGCCAACCGGTAAAAAAATGAATAAATCGTGTCTGTCTTTCTGCTGGAAAACATATTGTGGGGGTGGATTTAGAGGAGTAGAGGGCCAAATTTTGTCCTGATTATACAGGTTGATAATCCTTATATAATATCATTAAAACATTGCCTCATTTCTAATTTTCTGCTTGATCTTTTGAATGTTGCTGCTAGGAAATAAGAAAAGTATTAGTTCTAATTCCTTTAGCAATCAGACAACTAATAAAGCAGAGGAACAACATGCGACACTATTCCTCTGCTGCATCCCACAAAGCAGAAATGATAATCTCAAATGAAATCTCGAGTAGAAATGCCCAGTAGTATTAGGTGGCAGCACTTTTGGAGCTGCTGGAAACGTTTTTGATCTTTACCATTATTATAGGAATATATTTCATCGATGGGGATGAAGAACTGACGTACATTTTATGCACTATAAGAGTTTGGTCCAGTTTCTATTTTGGGCAAAATAAATTCTGTTATGAACGTTGTTATAAGTAAAAACCACTCATAAATCTCATTACCATTTAAAGTGCAAAGGAAATCTGTTGGAACTTGCTGCTAACGCAAGCTCGTAAAATTTAGGTCTTAATAAATTCAAAGTCCTATTACACCTCAAACAGGTGACTTGAAATAAATAAAACTTGAGACTAATGGTAAAAAGTGTTAGTTCTCTTTACTCTGAACAAGTTTATGTTATTAAAATGCATTCGACGGTAGTTTCTCTTCCTGGTTGGATCTCGAAGGAATTTGCCTATTATAGAAGTGTACGCAAAAGTATAACTTAAATAATCCAAATATTTGATATTACTTAATTGACTTTCGGTGGGAGCTCAATGGACTGCCCTGGCAGGTAAATAAGGCCCTTGGAATCACTTCTAGTTACTACTTTAGTAGAAATATCAATCATGGTTTATGCAAGAAAGGATACCCTGACATCGCAATGCCTTTTATACTTTGTATCTATGGGGCATACCACAGCAATTTACCTTACATCTATGGGGCATACTGACAAATTGGTATTTTATCTTTTATCTGTTGGGCATGCGAAAGCATTTTTTCGGATTGCTAACTCCCTGCTACATGGTGTACCTATACGGTATTTCCTAGGGGCCTTGTACGGCATATTCAGGGGTTTTTCGCTACTTGGTGTACATATTATTTTTATTATTTATTTATTTATTTTTTATGCGTTCGGCGGCAAATACCTATAGGTGTTCCTTATCGCCAATATATTAATCACAGTAAAGGGCATACAGTATGTTTGTAACGAGATGCAACCTTCTAAACATCTGAAAAGCGTCATCTTGCCAATTCATCAAGTTTAAACACCTGCGACTTAATCCTGCTAATTTTATTACATTCTCTTTCAAAGAAAAGAATTTTTATTTTGAGATCACGTTCTTTTTTTCCGATGGAATGAGTCAAACAGATTTTTTTTTTTCCGTAAATAAAGCCTTCCGGACGTGAAGTTAGAATATTCAGTTTTTTTACTATTTAAAGTTGTTTTACGAGAAGACTTATCATTTAATTTTATTTTCATATTTGTAACGGAGAAACTTTCTTAACATACTCCCAACTTGGGGCCCTGGCCCTTCAAGAGTATTGGGCCGGCCGTCCTGTTTGAGTTTATTATAACATTGTGTGTTGGAGTCTATTCTATAACTTTTAGCTCAGCCTATTTTTTGTTTTTATTGCTATATTTTTCCGGAGCGAACGGATGAGATTATACGCTTCCCTCCGCGTTGGAGGCCTTCCCTAACCTTATGAGGAATTTGGGGTCAACCGTTCCATTGACTATCTTTTCATTAGAATGATTAAGAACATCAGAATCTTGGAAAAGTTAAAAATAAGCAATATAAAGTTTGAAATCAAAGAAAAAGAAACGTTAAAATCTTGAAACTACAAAAAACACGCACTTGAAACTCGAAAAAGAAACAAGCAATAAAACCTTGAAATTATACAAAAATATAAGCAGTTAAAACTGAATAAATGGAAATCTAAAACGTTTAATATCTGATAAATTGTATTAACGTTAATAACAGCAGCCCATCGGGGTGTAAAAAGGAAAGCGACGGTCAATAGGAGGGTTGACCCCAAACCCCTCAAGGAGTAGGGGAAGCTAAAGAATTTAAAAATGGGTATAAATTAAAGACAGTTGAACAGAGTGACCTACTTCAAACCCCGAAGGGCAAAAACTCCAAGGCGGGCATATTTAAAAAACTGTCGACCACTGCGTAAGAGGAAGAAGGGGTTGGCTAATTCCAGTCACAATTATTTTAACAGTTAGAAACGTTGGATCCAAACTATGGGAAGTAAGAGCTTGGCTCATAACTGTGCCTTGTTGCAGCCTTGATCTGATCCACTCGCTTTGGATGGACGGAAGGCAAACGTATCAACATACTTTAATTGGTGAATTAGCGAAACTCAATGACAAAATTCAATTAGTGGCTTTAGTCGTACTGTTAGGTGTCTGGTCCATATTGAATTGCGCAGGGATGAGTCTTAAGAGCTTTTTTTACACCTCCGAGAGTTTGAGTCCAGATGTCGTCACTTATGGTGCTCAACGATTGGGATCAAAGGGTCTCAGTTATTCCAACACTCCAAGTGGCTTTTGGCAACACATTTTTTTTCAACCAAATGGCTTAATTTAACAATCTTTTAATACTTTGGTACGTCCTCAAAAGATTCACTTCCATTTCGTTTGACATAGAATTTCTTTTTAGTTTTTTTATAATTGCATAAATCAGATTTTGACTCTGATAAAGGGCTTCAATAATTTTGAGCAACATGTGGTATTTACAAAATTACCTTTAATCATTAGTTTATAACATGTCCTTAGTAAATTATAGATTGTAAAACATAATTCACATATTATGCCAAATATTCATGAATTAAAAAAGTCATCTTTTTCAGAAGACAGCATATTCAGTGGTGAGGAAGACGAATTTATGCTACTTCAACCGAGTAAATCAGAAGTGAAAAAGGAAGATAATACTAAAGACAAACAAAATAAGAAGTACACTAAAGGTATTGAGCCGATGATTTTATATTTTAATGTAGTCTTAGTTCCTACGATTCGGAAATACACCGTACACCGCATTCGGAAATACAAATTTTAAGAGGTGTGAATAGAACGTAGTAGTTGTGTGCACAGATCTTCCAGACTTTTTACTGGTATTCATTGCAATTTAATTGAAGTTAAGACATAAAAGAAAGATATAAAACAGAGTTAAGACAAAATTTAAAATATATAAGAGATAAATAGAATATTGGAATTGTGATTGCAGATCTTTCGCACTTGTTGCTAGCTTTAGCATCCATACCTGTCGCTTCTTACTGCTATTTTAAGATCAAATCTCCTGAGCCGGATAAAAGTTTTAAAATTGTAACTTGAGAAAAAGTTTTATACAAATATACATGCACCATCAAGCTCTTGTAACTATGATACACTACACAATGCTCAAAGTTCTATTCAATTGTTTTTTTATCTCCAAATTTATGTCGGATTTCATTGATTTTTCCTCATTTTTCACGATTTCCCCTCCCTCTAGCCCCACCCCGATGGTCTGATCGTGTAAACGACTGTTGTCAAGTCAATTCGTACAATTCCCTGACACGCCTACCAATTTTCATCGTCCTAGCGCGTCCAGAAGCACCGAACTTGCCAAAGCACTGGAAATCCCCCCAAGTCCCCCAAAGGGAGCGGATCTGTTACAATTATGTCAATCACGTATCTAGAACTTGTGTTTATTCTTTCCATCAATCTTCATCCCGATATCTCCACTCTAAGCGTTTTCCAAGATTTCTGTTTCCCCGCTCCAACCCCCAATGTCCCCGGATCCAATTCAAATTGATAATGGAGCATCTAAGAAATAAGATCTTTCTATACCCCTCCCCCAGATGGTTGAATCGGGGAAGCGACTATTTCTAATTTAATTTGGTCCGGTTTCTGATACACCTGCCAGCTGTCATCATCCTAGCTTATCTAGAAGTGCCCGAACTAGCAAAACCGGAAACGACAGACAGACGGACAGACATAAACTGCGACCACTACATAGTGCCATAAAAAGAAATGAAAACCAATAAAATTAGCAAGTTTAGTATATAGTTTGGGGAGCTGGGCTTAAGTTCACCAGAAGCAACTCTGAAAATTCATTACAAATTTTTGAATATGGTGAAGAAAGAAATTTCTTATTGTTTGTTATTTTACATTTAAGATATAAGGCAAAAATCGATTGAAGAGAAAGAATATTTTAATCTAATTGCATCCCTACCCCCCTCCTCCAAGTGGGACAAATATAGCCTTAAGCCTTAAAAGAATATAATGATCCTGTGGGGGGGGGTCTGAAAAAATGCAGATATAACTATAGATTACGCACAAAAGATTATTTTTTTTTAATCGACTTTATTTTGAAGTTTTAATCAGCTCTTGATGACCAATAAGCATAAAAAATAGCAAAGCCTTTCCTTTTAGCAGTTTTAGAAAAGTTACAGTGCTATAACTAAATAAAATTTAGTTTATGAATACAATGTTTAATAAACTGTTTCATAGAGTGATTTTCAGAGTTTAATGTATACCAGACCCTATTAGGTGGGGGGGAGAGTTGAGACACAATTACATTGGATGTGAATAATATGTTTGGAAAGTATATGAAATGGGATACCAAATTACATGTTTCTTCTTTTTATCTGATTTCTATTCTATCAGCAAAATTATCCAAGGATTGACTCATACTATCTACCCCTTTGTAATTCAACTGTAAATCGTTTGAATTAACTTGCCTATACAAACACAAATAACCACATCTGGAGTAATTTTACCTGTTTTTCAAACAATAACTTGAAGATATTCCCTTTTCTTCTTAAACAAGCCTATTTCTGCTTGTTCAGAGAACCCAAAGTCACAAATCACTAAATGTATAGCCAAAAATAGTGTATCTATTAAAAGCCACGCTTTTATTTATTTGAAACCAAGACAAGATTGAAAAAAATAAATAAAAATTGGTAGAAAAAAGGTTGCAGATAATTATGTTCCAAAATGGCAACACTTATGTGTTCTATTCGTAAAATGGTCGTATTATTGGGGAATTAACTTTGTCACCCTGTTTTAAACGATAGAAAGTGATCAAGTGTGGCAAAGTGCCCTGTAACCAATCATTTTGTCTCTTGATTCCTCCGCCACACTAAAAAGTGGTGGGCTACATTTGAAAAAAGTTATTCTTATCAAAACAGTAGAAATGTAAAAAGATGCGTCCAGAGAACTTGATCCATGTAGGCTCAGGGGCGACAGCCTGAAATTATGCAAAAGACTAAGGTAAAAAATGACTTCCTAACTGAATTTAGGTGTTAGTATGGACACGTGACGCCTTATCGAAATCAGGATCATGAAATATTCTAGATCATATAATCAAGAGGCCCTGGGGACCTATCCCCTTTTACTCTTTAACTTCATAAAGATATTGCATGTCTTCCAGCTTGTGATTGCTCAGGGTGTATTTCCCAATTTTGACATGTTGCACCTCTTTCCTTTTTTGATCCTTCAATTAACATTCAGAGAATGCACCTCAGAGAACGGCCAAAGAATAAGGATCAGACAAGTTTCCTACTCAGAAGGGCGAACCACGGTTTTCTAGGCCATTGGAAATGTTCGCCTATTTGGCATAAGGATGGTCCAAAAATTTTACTCCATAATAGAAGGTCCCAAATCAAAATTGACAGGCCAAAGCTAATTCTACTCCTTTCCCGTTCATAAATTTAGATCTGCTGCACGTCTTTCAACTCACTATTGTTAAGGGATCATATTGGGAAGGGTCTTAAACTATCAGATCTCTAACCAAAACAATGTATTTAAACATTTCAGACAGTATGTTTGAGCATTTTTCTGAATCCATGATTCCCAACATGGCCCACAGGCCCCCACCGGTAGGGAATGGCAACATTTTGGTGGGCAAAGGGCAGGACGTTACCTTTCGGCCAACAATATTACAGAGCCTTAATTTTGAAAAAAAAATCCATTTGAATTTCATATTCACATGCATTTAAAGAGCAAAACCGGTGCATAATAGTATTAAAATCACTTTATACGTTGCATAAAATGTGTTGTATTCAGATAATTTTTTTCATTGGAATAGAATATACCTAGTGGACGGCCAAAGAAAGTTACCAAGATATCAAACCAAAGGCATTTTAAGCTTCCTTCAGGTGAATGCACGTAAAATTTTGAATAGCAAAATTTAAATATCTTGAGGGGGAATCAGGATTTTAGAAATGCCTGGGCTGGGTATGGCGCAAAATCAGGCCAGAACCATTAGTTAAAATCGAACAGTCTAAAAGTTATTTGTGTATAATGTTAACTAAATATTGTGGAAGTAAATAAATTGGGGCTTGGGGTGTTCAAAAAAATTCACCCTCTTCTCCTTGTTGCTCTATTTGTTATGCGTGTTGCTTCTGTTTTGACTTAGATCATTCGGTGGTAATTGAGGAACCGTAAATGGAGGGCCCGAAACAATCGAGGGATTGCGCAAAATTTACTCTCCCTCTTCTTTTAATCTGTGAAAATTTTCAGGTATTGAACATTAGCCAACTTAATGGATTCAGTCACGATTTGAAATTAAAAGAAATTCAGGTTTAGAAAAACTACTAAATTGAGACCGTCACAGAAAGCAGCCATCCATATTACTGCTGGTGCTGTTTCTACTACGACTACTGGTAATGCTACTACCGTCACTGTTACTACGAATTCTCCTTCCGTCATTAGCTATTAATCATGCCGGGACTTGTCCCACCACGATTAATCCTACCATGACAGTTTCTATTCAATCCTTTCTAAGTGACTTTTCCCAACTCGACTACTCCTGCCACTGCTGCTACAGCTACTGTTGTTTCAACCAGGACAACTCATATGGCAACTCTTCTTTTGACAGTTACTCCTAGCACAACTACTCCTGAAGCATCTCCTACTAATCCAGCTGTTCACAGACTTGATATTACTAATGCACCCACCACACCCAATTATACCACCATTGCTCCAAGCAAACAAATCCCACTCAGGATACTCTCAGAACGACCTCTCATAGCAAGAATAATCCTGCCATTAGTCTTGTCCTCCTATGATGCGACGGTTGCTCCTTCAACCACTTTTATACCACTACTCCACGACCATTGCATAACTACTTTTAACATGACTTCTCCCGCCACGTTTCTACTATAAATGGAAACTTCTAATACAAAGGTTCTACTAAATGCTATAGCTAATGCAACCCATTAGCCCGGACAACTTTAAACATGATATTAAAAACAAATAGAATAAAAATTGAGTTTAGATTTCTTAAATAAAAGTAAAGAATGATACTTAATTTCAAAACAAATTTAAGATGTCCTAAGTATGTGAGGGTTATCCCCTCTCATCTCAACTACTCTATTCTTTAGGCTAAATATTTAATTTTTCAGCTCAATGATTTATCACTTTATCACATAGTGCTCATTTAACCTTTATTCATTTAATCTCCTTTTATTAGAAAAAAATTCAAATGAAAGTAAATTATAACGTTAAACTCTGTATGAACTTTTTTTTTAACATTTTCTAACAAGCATTTTAGAATACAAAAGATATAGCCAATTGTTGCTTGCAAGCATAAAAATAATGACTGAAATATTTTTATTAACCCCCCTAAATGGGTGCTTGATGCTGAGATCCAGATATTGCATTTTTTTTTTTTTTTGTATACCTAGTCTACCGAGTCTACCTAGCTTGAAAAATTTATATCATTTATTTCTTATGTTTTAGAATGTGAAGTCGATTGGAAAATGTATTGTGATCAGCATATGAACTGCAAGTGCTACTTTGTTCCAAACTGGTTTACAAAATGGAGTAGTGCTCGCAAGCACTGTTCAGACTACAATGCCCAATTCATAACAATAAAGAATAATAAAGAGAATAAATATCTGAGTGACTTTTTAAGTGATATTGGAGTATCCAGAGTCTTTATTGGTGCTTCTAGATTAAATGAAACACATTTTCATTGGTCAGACGGGAGTTTAATGAAGTTTGACAAATGGGAAGATGGAGAGCCCAAGTATGACTGTGTCATAGTACTCCAGAATACAAAATATAATCACTGGGCCACTGCGAAATGTGATGATACTGAATTATTTGTCTGTAGGAAAGATGCAGTGTGGGCAAAGAATAGCAAGAATTGGTTGTAATCTAAAAATAGCACAGATGTAATAAAAATCGCAATTAATTAGAGATCAGACCTAAGTGTCTCTGTAAATAGATTGCAGAATAGGTAGGATAATTTCTTGTATTTATTGCTAAACAGAACAAAGTACAAACGGACAGTTGTTTTTCTAATGGGATCTTACTGGCTATTTCAGTTTGTTACTTGTACACCTATTTCCCAATTGCTAGATGGAAAATTAAAACTTACTGTACATCTATAAAGAATCTGTACTCGATATCCCGTTTCCAACCAATTATATCAAATATATGGTACAGCGTTTCTTTAGTATGATGTCAGTCAATGAGCCCACACTCAAGTTCTTAACGAGCCAAATTGAGCCAATTTTTACATCCTTGTCAATCAGAGTGGTACAATATTATTGTTGTGTTATTTATTATTTATATTTTTACTGTTGATTTATTTAATTTTTGCAATTATAATTATTTTAATAAGTGTATTCTCATATTCTATGTATTCCTATGGGAAAAAATGAAATTCTATGTTGTTCGAAAGCTTGATTTTAGCCAAATTTAACCTTCATTGGGTCAAATGGCGGGAAGGGATTATTTTGTTCCTCTAACAGTACCTTCAAAGTTATGTTTCATTCCAGTTGCAATTTTCCAATAAAACTCACCAAAACTCAAAACTCAACTATCAAAGATAGTTGGCAATAATCCAAAAAAAGAAAAAATCAATAAACCTTGGTCAACACCACAGTAAATAGCAACGCTGACATCATTTAATCCTCATTACTCGATCGCTTTTCCTGGCCTTGTTTAGTTAAAAAGGGTGATCGCAGAATGTCATATGGATCCATTTGTTTCTAATATAGAAATCAGAAACATGGAACCTTTATGAACTAACTGACAAATGCAGTGCCAAAGTTGCCTTTTCCAAACAGTTCGCGGTAACGAACTGTAATTAAGGAGCGACCCGGTTCAAAAGTAACCGAAAATCTAAAAAACACAGTTTCGATATTAATGGATATATCAAAATAACAAAATTTTATGCTGATTCCAAATATTTAAGATTCATTAAGTTTAGTCTTACCCATCAAAGGCTACCCGCCTGAGAATATTTGTCTGATTTTCGAAGAATGGGGGAAATTCTCCATAAAAGTCATAGAATCTTAATGAAAATCGCATCATAAAATTTAGAGCATCAGAAAACCCTACTGTAGAGGTTTCAAGCTCCTATCTGCAAAAATGTGGAATTTTTTGACATAACAAAGATTATAGACTCGTCTTTATTTTTTGGTTCTAGGAGTGATCACATTGATCCAGTGCTCCTAGAATATCGGGAGAGGGGTCATTCAAACAAAAATTAAAAGTTCTAGTCCCTATTTTAAGTGATCAAAAATATTGGAGAGCAACTAAATCTTCTTCCACAGCCTTTTTTTCTCAAAATTGTCCAATCAAAATTTTGAGATAGCTATTTTGTTCGGCATATTTGAAAGGCCGAATAAATATATTTTTAGAGATTTCATGACGCCCCACAGTCCCTGGAGAAGAGTTTTTAAGGTAAAAAATTTGCCCATTGTTTACATGTTGCATTTGCTATTGGAAAGCACGCATACATTTTTCGGGTGAAGAGGGTGAATTACCTACAGGTAGGATTTTCCATAGGGACAATTTATCTTGGGGAGGGAAGTTTTTAGGAGGTGAATTTTTAAGGGAAAATTTTACACTGGTGAAATTTGTCATCTGTCCTATACGAGATTTTTCTGAGTTCTTACTTTCTCTTTATCGATTTAATTCTACGCGTGGTGTTGTTAAGAGTAAGTGTCCGGGGTAAATTTTCGCCAGCATTAGATTGTCTAGAGCAGTGGTTCTCAAACTTATTTAGACACTGTATCCCATTTACCCACGAAACATTTTAGGTACCCCTTCTCAGTTACCAAGGCAAGTAAACCTTAGCAAAATGTAAAAAAAAATTGTCAGTCCTAGAGGTAAAGGGTTGTTTTATTTTATTTTTTTGTTGGCTTGCCATGTACCCCCTAAAAATTTGTCATAGCCCAAAGAAGTATGAGCACCACAATTTGAGAGCCACTGGTCTAGAGAATAAATTGGTCAGGAGGAGGGGTTTTCCCGTGGAGGTGCAGTCAGAATTCACGACATTATTTAAAAAAACTATTAGAAATTAAATATAGAAAGAGCAAGCTTTTTTAACAGAAAGTAAGGAGCAGCATCAAAACTTAAAACGAACAGAAGTTGTTATGTATATGAGGGCAGTTGCTCCTCCTCAACATCTCGCTCCTTACGCTGAAGGTTTAATTCTGTCCCAATTCTTTAAGAATGACTAGTAAAACACTATGTTCTTTTAATTAGAAAAATCAGTTGTTTTGAAAAATCAGTGGTTTGAAAAATCAGTTGTTCATCTCTGTCTGAATTATAACTAAGATGAACGTTCATGACTAATAAATTGCTATATTCTTTTAATTAGAAAAATCAGTTGTTTTTTGAAAAATCAGTTGTTTGAAAAATTATTTATTCATCTCTGTCTGAATTATAACTAATATAAACGTTCATACATCCCCCTCACATACCAAAAAACTAAATTGTAAGACCTGGCTGTTTCTTGCAAATTAAATAATTTCATGTATGACTTCGAAGGTAATACCTCAGTGAAAAATGAACAAAGGAGACTGGAATGCTCTTCTAATAGCAATTTATTTCGTGTGATGTAAAACTTTTCTATCTGAGGCTGAATTTTAAATAGAAGAAACTTTAAAATTATCGAACTGGAAGAATTAATCATAAAGCTTAGAATATTTATTAAACATTTCGAAACACAGTCATAAAGTAAATGACAATGTCTATATCCTGAAGATAAACAATATTTTGCACAGGGCAACATCGTCTGGGGATGTCTTAAGTGTGGGTGCAACTGGACTAACCTCACCATCCTAGATAATTAGGTCAAGCAGTAGGAAATATAAAAACTGTTGTTTTATTCGGTTTGCTTGTAAGAAATATCAAACTGGAGGTGAATGGGTTTAGCTTGGCACTTAAAGGTAGCGTCAGGTGGTGGCAAACATTGAAGCTGAAGCTTTCAAGGGTATAAATGTGCTACCTAGTCATCAAGAGAGGTAAAGAGGAATTGATCTTCATCGTATGTGGCAACAATGACTTCTTTGCAAATAAAAGAAAGTATTCTTGCTTGGAGGGGTCGAGCTTTGAACTCTATCAATTTTAAAAGCAAAGCAGTCATTTTCTACATTCGCCATTTTTCGACAGCCTTAGCCTTAGCTCTTTTACCCTTAGATATCATAAAACCAAGTGTATCATACCCCGAAAACGCATGAAGAAACGGATTGATAAAAAAAACTAGAGTTGTGTTTTCAGGCACTGGTTTTGAAGCGTGTTTTTAGCAGGTTCGACAAAATTGTTTTGTTCAACCCAACAAAACTTTAAAGTGGTTTCATGTTACAGGTTCCAAGCGTGTTGGACTCGGGTTCTTCAGAATTGAAATGCACTAAAATATCATGGTTGAACACGGGTTCTGAGAAGACGTTCGCCGCGTAGAGCATGGCACTCAAAAAGATAATTAACAAAACTTGTGTCAAACTCCGTGATGGATGTAGGTGGCTTGAAAACAAGGTTTAGATCACTTGGTGAACTCATTTCAAGTAGATGTATAGGCACCAAGTATTCGTGGAATCGGTCAAAATGTCTGCTGTTGCCAATTTTAGTAGTATTTCATGGAATAGCTTAGAATGATAAAGGAAAAGAATAACAATATCTATGTCACTCAAAACGACATTTACAATATCTATATCCCTTTGCAAACTGTCCAACAAAAAATTTAAGTTCATTCAGTTTTGCGTTTGCCTTGGATTTTGTTAGCATCTGGCATTCAGTATTGATAGCTCATCTACCTTTCAGTATTACAAAGAGATGCTACAAATTTGTAAGGCGATTCTTGCTGCTGCTATAAACCACCCAGAGTCCTTCAAGTAGACTAAATACATAAAACTATTTTCTTTAACTGAAAGTAAGGAGTGACAATAAAACTTAAAACGAACAGAAATTACTCCGTATATGAAATGAGTTTTCTCCTCCGTAATTCGTCGCTCTCTACGCTAAAGTTTTTAATTGTTTTAAAAATTAGAATTGTGGCAAAGAGTCAAACTTTAGCGTAAAGAGCGAGGGATTGCGGAGAGAAAAACCCATTTCATATTCCGAGTAATTTCTGTTCGTTTTAAGTTTTAATGCCACTCCTTACTTTCAGTTACAAAAATTTTTTTTTTTATTTAATTTCTGAACGTTTTTGAATTAATGCATGTTTGATTTTGGCTCTCCGTACATAAATTATTAAAATAAAATTTGCATACTAATTCTTTTTTTGGCTAAATGGCTTTCTCTTAATTTTGACCAGACGATTTTGAGAAATAAGGGGTGGGGAAGGAGGCCTAGTTTCCCTCCAATTTTTCGGATACTTAAAAAGGCAACTAGAACTTTTAATTTTTAGCGAACGTTTTTATTAGTAAAAAATATACGTAACTTAAGAATTAACTTACGTAACAAATTTCTATATTCTTATATTTTGATTATGTATATGAGGGGGTTCATCCCCTCGTTAATACATCGCTCTGTATACTAAGTCTTAAGTTTTGTTCCAATTCTGTAAGAATGACCCCTGAATCAGAAAGGCCGTAGTATAAGCAGTTGAAATTACTAAAAATGCTTTAGCATAAAGAGCGACGTATTTATCTCCTCCTAAATACCTCGCTCATTATGATAAAGTATTTTTAGAGCCCCTCATATGCTTAATAATCTCTGTTCGTTTTAAGTTTTAATGCTACTCCTTACTTTCAATTGAAAAACTTTTTCATGTTTATTTTTTCATTATTTTTTTTTATAGCAATGCTAGAAAATCCTGCGCCCTTTTCCTTGAGTTTCTCTTCCCTGATGACATATTCCTACAAGAAAAGATCCTCCCACATAACACCCTCCCCTCAACCCAACCCCCCAGACCAAAAGAATCTCCCTGAAAACGCTTGTACACTTCCCAATAACCATTACTGTATGTAAACACTGGTCAAAGTTTGTAACTTGCAGCCCCTCCCCCAGGGACTGTGAGGGTGTAAGTCATCCCCAAAGACATAGTTATTTTGGTTATCTCAAAATTTTGATGTGTTGACTTTGGGAAAAAATGAGCGTGGGAAAATGAGCCTCGGAAAATTGGAGGGCTAGGTACCCTCCAATTTTTTCAGTCACTTAAAAAGAGCACTAGAACTTTTCATTTCCATTAGAATGAGCCCTCTTGCGACATTCTAGGACCACTTGGTAGATACGGTGACCCCTGGGAAAATGAAAAAACAAAACAAAAAAACAAATAAGCATGCACCCGTGATCAATTCTGTCTTCTGGCAAAAAATACGAAATTCCACATTTTTATAGATATGAGCTTGCTATAGGGTTCTCTGATACGCTGAATGCAATGGTGTGATTTTCGATAAGGTTCTATGACTTTTAGGGGGTGTTTCCCCTTATTTTCCAAAATAAGGTAAATTTTCTCAGGCTTGTAACTTTTGATGACAAAGACTAAATTTGATGAAACTTATATATTTAAAATCATCATGAAAATCCAATTCTTTTGATGTATCTTTTAGCATCAAAATTCCGATTTTTAGAGTTTCATTTACTATTGAGCCGGGTCACTCCTTACTACAGTTTGTTACCATCAACTGTTTGACATATTTTTGTCTTTTTCACCATATTCAAACGCTCCATTATATCTGCAAGAATTTAAAGGTTATATTTTCATCGTTAGAAGACGCAAGAGTTTAAAATATTTTTTCCGTAGCTCTCAATGGTTTCCAGTTCAGTTGGCACGTGACTTCTAAGGTACAGCATTAAATCTACCCCCCTTGAGTGAGTCGGGTCACTGCTAATCTCAGCGGTAAGAGAGGGCCACTCATTGAACTGCTGTTTGCTTTCAAATACTCCAGAAGATCAAACTTGGTTCCTGACCAAAATGTCGAAACTTCAAGAAAAGTATATACATAACTACTACACTAAATCTTATCTACTTTGAAATCCTCAAAATTTAGGTAGTTTTCTTGCTTCTCCTGGGATAAATTTTGGCACCAACTAGGTCAATGTGTCCAATGGATTTCTTATGTAAAAATTTAACATTATTCATTTAAGTTATTAGCATAAAAAAAGTTGCATAATTTTATAAAAAGGGAGAAGCAAACCTAGGACGGAGGAGGGGGGATGATCTTAAGGAAAGCTATACAATCAAATTCAAAAGGTCCAAAGGCTCTATACCAAATATTTAGACCTCTACTGATACGCTTTTGTTTGTTTTGTCTTTTTCATCAATATTTGCCATACCGAATCAACAGCCTTAGAATATGGAGGGGAGACCGTTCGAACGAACACTTAGGGTTCTTTTTAATTGAAAAGGATTAAACAAACCGAAAATATGTCAATTTCTCAAGTTTTAATCTGTAAAAACGACAATGTTTACCAAACTAGGGTCAAAATTAAATCGATTTAAAGTTTTACAATTTTTATTTGATCTAGAAATATAGGAACACCATTAAAAAAACCTTTTAATGTGGAGCACTCGACCCTAAAGATATTTACGGTCCATAGGAAATGAAGGGAATGGCTATACAGAACTACAGAGTGGCAGGTAAAATATCAAGGATAAGAGGTCCTTCAGATTCCTGTGGAGGGTATTGCACCACATAGCCACCCTTCATGTGGAAGAATATATGAGGATTAGGCGTACAATATAGATGCTGAGGTAATGATAGAATCCTTTTTATTATGGAAATATTTTTTTGCACAAAATAATGATCAGATTAGTTTTTTTTACCAAAGACAAAAGGGACTAAGGATATCCCTCAAGACCAACAGTTTGCTACAGCTCCTCCCTGAAAAAAATCGATGTCCATCTTTGTGGTGAATTTTATCTTCAAATTAGATTTACGCAAAACTTGTTATCGTAAGTTCTTACATCACTCTTTCTGTTCTTTTCAGCTAAAATTGAAATGAACCAAGGAAATTTAAACTGTTCAATTTACTCATAAGACTAAAATCAGAATGAAAAATAATATAGAATATTTGATTCAATGTTCTTTCCCGTTTCCATAATCATTGCGACAACAATTGCGTCCCAACCTTCCAGTAGTGGGCCAGCAAAAGTTCAGAGATAGTCATTTAGCTCCGAAACGTCGAAAGGAGCTAAAATGGCTAATGGATTGAAATCATCCTCATAACCCCAGGGATAATGAACCTTAAACATGTAAACTGTGTGTTGTTTACTGATAACTTTTAGCAAACAAGGCGGTCTATATATCGTTTTGGTTGCCCATCAGCTAGTGGCTCTTCTGTATAGTCACTTGGTCAAGGTCATTCCCAAAATGTTCCAAGGTTACATTCTGGAAACAAAATGTGCACCTGAGTAAAACACAAGACACTGTATGAAACTGAGTTTTTGAAGTATATATCTTAGGAATTACTTGGGAGATCTGTTATCCTAGACTATAGACCTTAGATTCTCCTTTGCCTCCAGAGGCACCTAGGACATCGACAAGGAGAATTCAGTCTTTGCTGTATCTTTCTGCGCCAGTACATCTTCCCAGTCGTATATGCCTTAATGGATTAGATAATCAGTCATCCAATATCTGTAGAATTCTTAAAACTAATGCTTTGCTAAAAACACAAAACAAATCCCTAGAAATAAGAAACAAGGAGTAGAAAATTCTATGACTAACCACCAGAAAACAAAGACTAATTTACAAGTCGCTCAATAGTCTTTCAGCAATGATGATATCGATCACCTTTAGTCTGGGTCGTATCCAAGATTTCTTTTTTTTTGGGGGGGAGGGGTCTTTCCTACAAAAAATTTCGGGGGTGAGGGGTATACAAAGCCCTCAAAAACGCATGAAAAATTTCTTTATATCCGTTTTTGTAACGTCTTTACGAGTAAGGCAAACATTTGGGGGGGGGGGTGTTCAAACCCTCTAACCCCTCCTCCTTGAATAAGACCTAGCCTTTAGCGCACAATTATAATTATTTATGGAACTTAAGCTACCTCAGTCTTCAGTAAAGCGCAAGTTTTTAGAATCCTGCAGGGATTGGATATCATCACGAGGATATTATTTAATTTGGATGTGTAAACAAATATTTCCTGCGTAATCGGCGAAGCAATCGTTTTTGTTTGTTTCAGGTTTCAACTTTGCTCTTTACTTTCATAAAAGAAAAAATATTTTTACAATTAACTTTTCCGTGTTTTATAAATATATACAAAGAAAAACTTCCAGATAATTATGTTTAACTTTTGCGATGAAACTAAAGAATTCAGCTTGGCTTTTGTAAGGGCATTAAATATATAATTTACTTCTGACAACTCTTAAACTTTCGTGCAAGATATGTACAACTTTGTCAAATAAATAAAGAATCTGTGGGATATCATTTTCGCTATCTTTAAGACTTGGCACATAAAAAAATTGCTTATTTTCATAAAAATAGAAACAAATAAATGCCATATTCTTCATCAGGTAGTTTTTCCCCAAAGCACTTTTTTTTAATTTTCATTTATGAAAGGGAAGGGTTATACAAGAGTGGTGGGGGGGAGATTTTGAACAACCAGTTAAGGGTATTGAACCATGGAGATTAAAATAGTGCCCATTTTAAGCTTATCAGCCTTTCCATCTAAGAAGTGATACTAAAAACTTCCATATGGTAATAAAGCACTCGCTTGATGGCACAAAATGGCAAAAACACCCCTTTACTGTGGCATGATTTCTTTTGTTACTTAAAATGGACCTTAAACATGGTGATTACCTTTCAATTAAGTCCAATAACATTCAATAGCGACTAGTTCAACAGCGAACAAAAGAAGACATCAGTTCTTCCCGTGCTAAAGAGGGATTTTCCTAGTTGTTCAAGGTATCGGCTGCAATTCCCCCGTATAGGATTTTCGACCTTGAAATTCTAATGGTACTGTGTTATTTAGATCCCACGCCATTTCTGAAAGGTTTCATGCTATTCTCAAAGTTCCAATTAATTTGTTTTGCAATAAGACTTTCTTTTATTAAGACTTATCAAAATGAAAGTTACCACTCTGAATCAGCTACAAATGGCGAGTTTTTCTCAATAGAAAGTTTTTTCTTTCAAAACACGTTTTTAAACTTTTTGTTTTTTCATGGGCCATGGAATGGCTTTTACTAGGCTACGGTTATCGCTGCTACCATGATGACCTTGACATATAGCTATCAAATTAAAATAAAAAAAAACACACAACTACAAAATGTAGCATTAAAATTTACACTTGAATCAAATGGTGGATTAGTATACATTATGAGGCTCAGGACGGACTTCAGCCCAAGAGAAGATAAAAATTTAAGCAAATTTTCAATTCATACGGATAATAATTTGCTCTCCCATCCACCTAAAACTCTATCATAACACTGTTATTAAGTTTTACTGCACAAAAATCCTGCGATCGAAAGTTTTGGATGGATATTCAAATTGTGACTAAAAAAAACGTGAAGAAATCTGGTTCTACTGATTTGGAACATTTTCCTTAATAAAAAAAATAGACTTGTTTTCAATAAATCTCATTTAAATACATTTATTTATGTAAATAAACAATTACATAATTTGTAACTTAAAAATATCATTTTATTAAAGTGGTGGATTAATGTACGTATATATCAAGAGTGTCTACAAGATGGGGGTCGTGATGATTTTAACCCTATGGATTAAAATTTAAACGTAACTCAATTCGTATCGGTAACAATGACCTTTCCCAACCACTTGAATTCTATAATAAAAGTTTTATTAGAAATTCACAGGGTAAAACTACCGTCAATGAATGTTTGGCCAAATACTCATATTTTGGACAAATTTCAGTTTACAATCCAAACATTTAGTTTTTAAGCAAAAAACACTACTTTACGAATGTTCCCACATCCTTGCATGTTTGAGAATCCTTCTGTTTGGTTGACTGTGTTTTGGTGTACTGTTTGTCCTACGTTTTTGGTTTGGTACGTAAGTTAGAGCCTCGTTCAAATAATTATCTCTCCAAATTGCCAAATGTAGGAAAATAGGTTTTTTTTTCTTTTTCCTCCGCCAAATTATAACTATGAACATATTAAAAAACAAATTCTAAAAAAGTTTTCGAAGAAATTGAAAATATCCATAACAAAATTTATGACGAGGACAAATGAATGCATGCTGTAATTCAAACTTAACGACAATTAATCTTTATTACAAAGAAATAAAAACCCAAAACGCAGAGGGTTTCAAAGGAATAACTAAATCCAGCATAACATATATTGCTATTGATGAATAAATCAAACTGTTCGTGGAAGCGAACTGTAGGCAAGAACGCGGCTGGGACCAATATTAACCAAAACTCTAAACAAAGAAATGTTGATGAGAATTAATGCATAAGAAGATTTGGCTTTTTATGATGATGCTCTAAATATACAAAATTCATTAAGTTCAATATTACCCACTAAAAGCCATGAGCCTGAGAAAATTTGCCTGATTTTTGAAAAGAAGGAAAACAACCTCGAAACTCAAGCGATCTTAATCAGAATAACGATATCAGATTCAGCATAAAGAAAACCAAACTCCTATTTATGAACATGTGGAGTTTTGCTTTTTTATGGCACTTGGTATTAACCAAGTGACATACAGCGATCACAAATTCTGTCGGTCTGTCTGTCCCGGTTTTGCTACTTTAGGCACTTCCAGGCAAGCTAGGACGACGAAATCTGCCAGGCGTATCAGGGACCGGACCAGATTAAATTAGAAATAGTCTTTTTCCCGATTTGACCATCTGAGGGGGAGGAGTGGGCGGCCCGTTAATTCGGAAAAAAATAGAAAAATTGAAGTATTATTAACTTACGAACGGTTGATCAGATCTTAATGAAATTTGATGTTTGGAAGGATATCGTGTCTCAGAACTCTTATTTTAAATCCTGACTGAATCTGGTGACATTGGGGGAGTTGGGAGGGGGAAACCTAAAATCTTGGAAAACGCTTATAGTGGAGGGATTGGGCCCCCACTCCCCCCCCAGATGGTCAAATCGGGAAAACTACTATTTCTAATTTAATCTGGTCCGGTCCCTGGTACGCCTGCGAAATTTCATCGTCCTAGCTTACCTGGAATTGCCTAAATTAGCAAAACCGGGACCGACAGACAGACAGACCGACAGACCGACAGAATTTGCGATTGCTATATGTCACTTGGTTAATACCAAGTGCCATAAGAAAAAACAACGAACTAACAAACCAATGAGCAAGCATCCTTGATCTGTCTTCTGGAGGGGGGAAAACAAGAGATAAGAGCTCATATGGTATTTGTGACGAGGTCAGAAGGGCCAAGAGCCAAGAGCTCATATGGCATGAGCTCAAGCAAAATTTTAAGAATCAATAGATTGCTTTAAAAGGAAAATCAGAGGCTTAATGCCGGTCGGGATTAAAAATAAGAGCTCTGAGTCGCGAGGTCCTTCTAACTGTCAAAATCCATTAAGATCCGATCACCCACTCGTAAGTTAAAAATACCTCAATTCTTCTAATTTTTCCTCTCTCTTCAGCCCCTCAGATGGTCGAATCAGGGAAAACGACTTTATCAAGTCAATTTGTGCAGCTCCCTGACACACCCACCAATTTTCATCGTCATAGCACGTCCAAAAGCACCAAGCTCGCCAAAGCACTGAATCCCACCCCCTAACTCCCCCAAAGAGAGCGGATCCAGTCCGGTTACGTCAATCACGAATCTATATCGCTTATAACCGTTTTCCAAGATTTCCGGTTTCCCCCTCCCACTCCCCAATCTCAACAGATCTGAATTTACAATTAGAGCTTTAAAGCACAAGATCTTTCTAAATATCAAATTTAACTAAGATCTGGTAACCCCTTCGTAAGTTACAATCACCTCAATTTTCAAAATTACCCCCCCCCCAACTCCACTAAAGAGAGCAGATCCGGTCCGGTTATGTTAGTCACGTATCTTTAAGCTAGGACGATGAAATTTGGCAGGCGTATCAGGGACCGGACCAGATTAAATTAGAAATAGTCTTTTTCCAAATTTGACCATCTGGGGGGAGTGGGGGCCCGTTATTTCGGGAAAAATAGAAAAATTGAAGTGTTTTCAACTTACGAACGGTTGATCAGATCTTAATGAAATTTTATGTTTGGAAGGATATCGTGTCTCAGAGCTGTTATTTTAAATCCCGACCGGATCTGGTGACATTGGGGGGGGTGAGGAGTTGGGAGGGGGATACCTAAAATCTTGGAAAACACTTAGAGTGAAGGGATTCGGATGAAACTTGGTGGGAAAAATAATCACAAGTCCTAGATTTATGATTGACATAATCGAAACCGAGCCGCTCTCTTTGGGGTAGTTGGGGGGGGGTGTTAATTCTGAAAAATTAGAAAAAATAAGGTATTCTTAACTTACATACGGGTGATCGGATATCAATGAATTTTGATATTTAGAAGGATATCGTGTCTTAGAGCTCTTATTTTAAATCCCGACCGGAAATTGGGGGGTGACATTGGGGGGGATTTGGGAGGGGGAAACCTAAAATCTTGGAAAACACATATAGTGGAGGGATTCGGATGAAACTTGGTGGGAAAAATAAGCACAAGTCCTAGATACATGATTGACATAACCGGAACGGATCTGCTCTCTTTGGGGTAGTTGGGTGGGGGGGTGTATTTCTGAAAAACTAAAAGAAATGAGGTATTTTGAACTTACAAACAGGTGACCGAGTCATAATCGGAAACCGAGTGAGTGGAGGGATTGGGATGAAACTTGGTGGGAAAAATATGCACAAGTCCTAGATACATGATTGACATAACCGGAACGGATCTGCTCTCTTTGGGGTAGTTGGGCGGGGAGGGGTTATTTCTGAAAAATTAGAAAAAATGAGGGATTTGAACTTACGAACGGGTGATCGCATCTCAATGAAATTTGATATTTAGAAGGACATCGTGAGTGGAGGGATCGGGACGAAACTTAGTGGTAAAAATAAGTACAAGTCCCAGATACATGATTGACATAATCGGAACGGACCCGCTCTCTTTGGGGTATTTAGGGGGGTGTTAATTCTGAAAAATTAGAAAAAATAAGGTGTTCTTAACTTACATAGAGGTGATCGGATATCAGTGAAATTTGATATTTAGAAGGATATCGTATCTCAGAGCTCTTATTTTAAATCCCGACCGGATCGGGTGAAATTGGGGGGGGTAGTTGGGAGGGGGAAACCTAAAATCTTGGAAAATACTTATAGTGGAGGGATTGGGATGAAACTTGGTGGGAAAAACAAGCAAAAGTCCTAGATACATGATTGACATAACCGTAACGGATCCACTCTCTTTGAGGTAGTTGGGGGGGGGGGTTAATTCTGAAAAATTAGAAAAAAATGGGGTATTTTTAACTTACGAACAGGTGGTCGGATCTCAATGATATTTGATATTTAGAAGGATATCATGTCTCAGAGCTCTTATTTTAAATCCCGACCGGATCTGGTGACATTGGGGAGTTTGAGGTGGGGGAACCTAAAATCATGGAAAACGAATAGATTGGAGGGATCGGGAGGAAACTTGGTGGGAAAAATAATCAGAAGTCTTAGATACGTGATTTACATAATTGGAACGTATCCGCTCTATTGGGGGGGGGGGGTAATTCTGAAAAAATAGAAAAAATGACGTATTTTTAACTTACGAAGGAGTGATCGGATCTTTATGAAACTTCATATTTAGAAGGACCTCGTAACTTAGATCTCTTATTTTAAATCTCAACCGGATCCAGCATCATTGGGGGGGGCAGTTGGGGGGACCGGAAATCTTAGAAAATACTTAAAGCGAAGAGATCAGGATAAAACTGGATGGGAAGAATAAAAACCTGTCTAAGATACTTGACTAACATAATCGGACCGAGTGATTTACATAATCGGAATGGATCTGATCTATTGAGGGGGGGGGGTCAATTCTGAAAATTAGAAAAATAACGTATTTTTAACTAACGAAGGAGTGATCGGATCTTCATGAAACTTCATATTTAGAAGGACCTCGTAACTCATATCTCTTATTTAAAATCTCAACCGGATCCAGCGTCACTGGGGGGTGGCAGTTGGGGGGGGGGGCAGAAATCTTAGAAAAAACTTAAAGTGGAGAGTTCAGAATGAAACTGGATGGAAAGAATAAAAACCTGTCTAAGATACGTGACTGACATAACCGGACAGGATCTGCTCTCTTTGGTGGAGTTGGGGGGAGGGGTAATTTTGAAAATTGAGATATTTGTAACTTACGAAAGGGTGACCAGATCTTAATGAAATTTCATATTTAGAAGGATCTTGTGCTTTAAATCTCTAATTTTAAATTCCGACTAGATCCTATGACATTGGGGGGAGTTGGAGGGTAAAACCGGAATTCCTGGAAAACGTGAAAATTGGGCTATTTTTCTCTTACGAATAGGTGATCGGATCCTAATGAAATTTGATATTTAGAAGGAATTCATGTCTCAGAGCTCTTATTTCAAATCCTGACCAGATCTTTTGACATTGGGGGGAGTTGGAGGGGGAAATCTTGGAAAACACTTGGAGTGGAGGAATCGGGATGAAGCTTAGGGGATAGAATAAGCAAATGTCTTTGATACCTGATTGACGTAACCGTACTGGATTCGCTCTCTTTGGGGGAGTTGGGGGGAGGGGTTTAGTGATTTGGCGAGTTTGGTGCTTCTGGACGTGCTAGGACGATGAAAATTGGTAGGCGTGTCAGGGAGGTGCACAAATTGACTTGATAAAGTCTTTTTCTCAGATTCGACCATCTTGGGGGCTAAAGGGAGAGGAAAAATTAGGTATTTATAACTTACGAGTGGGTGATCGGATCTTAATGAATTTTGATATTTAGAAGGACATTGTAACTCAAAGGTCTTATTTTAAATCCTGACCGGCATTAAGCCTGTGATTGTCCTTTTAAATTAATCTATTGGTTCTTAGAATTTTGTTAGAGCTCATACCATACGAGCTCTTGGCTCTTAGCTTTTCTTGCCTCGTCACAAGTGCCATATGAGCTCTTAGCTCTTGTTTTTCTTTGTTTTTTTCAAAGGGTGATCGTCTCGAGACAACAGTCCTCGAAGACCAAGAGAGGTTAATTTAAACGGAAATTAAAAGTTCCTATGCCCTTTTTAAGTGACCAATAAGATTGTTTCATTGGAAAATGCTGTTTTCTGCAGTCTTCTAGTGGATGAAGTAGCTATCAACTGAACACTCTGAGGTAGCCAAACAATTTAAAGTGTCAATTTAAAGTGTCAAAAGTAACAATTTAAAGAGATACAATTTAACATCAATTTTTATAAAAGAGAGGCGGTTCGTCATTGTGTTGGTGGGAGAATGACTAAAGAAGCGCATTTCAATAACCATATCGTCTAACTCCCATGAGCCTTCAGATAGATCTAGAGAAGAATATTGGAGGGAGGTAAGAATTAATATCTGATCCTCCTTCATCTATTCTAGATTAAGCCAAAGAAAACTAAAAAGAAAAAAAAGTTATTGCACATTATTATTACAGAGGGTTTTGACAGATATAGCTTGGTGTAGGATTGTAAGCAAAGTTGAAAACTAAGTGTGGGAGTTTTAAAGGAGTGAAATTTGTGTTAAAGAAATAAGCTGTATACCCCCCCCCCCTCAAAAAAAGGAACCAAGAGGGGGTATAGATACTTCCCCTTAAAAAAACATTGAATCTTAAAATACAGAATTAAAGTGGCTCTCCATAGGAAATCCTGTGTAAATACACGGCGGAAAAAAGGAAGTAGCTCTCCATAGAATATCCGCTCTGAACTGCCTGTAAAAAAAGTTAATCACCATAGAAAATCCCCTGGAATAACCTGGCATAGAAAGAAAGTTGGTCTCCTTCTCCCAGGAACTACCTATCAAATAGAAATCAGAGGTCCTGGAAGCGTTGCGAGGAATGTCCTATCTTTCAATGGAGTATCGTTGGAACAATTCGATCATCCTATACAATGTTGTAGGAATCTTCCTATGTTCTAATGCATTCTGTCAGTTTTCTATGCTCCAATCCAATGTGTTTAGAACCCTCTTATGTTCTAATACAGTGTGTATTTATATCCTCAATGCCTCAATTCAGTGTGTTAGGAATCATCCTATGGTCTAATGTGGTGTGTCCGTATCTCCCCTATGCTTCAATGCAATGTGTCCGTAAACTCCTATCAGTACTTCTATTGGAAAAAACAGGGATAAGCGGAATATTAAGAAAAGAAATTGTTCTGAAATGATATAATAAAGACTTTTGAAAAGTATTGCTTGGTGTTTGGGTATGCATAAAGTTGAAATTTAATTCTGGGAGTAAAGAAGATATCAACGAAAATGTAAAAAAAAAACAAGGTTAAATATCTGTAAAAGAAAAAAAGTTATCGGACATTAATATTACAAAGGCTTTAGACGGATATGGCACGGTGTAAAAGTGTAAACAAAGTTAAAAACTAAGGTTAGGAGTGTTGAAAGAGTGCACGATATGTTAAAGAAATTGATCTGTATATCTCCCCCCAAAACCCCAGAAGGACTCAAGAGGGGGCATATACACTTCCTCTTAAAAAATATCAAATCTTAAAATACAGAAAGAAAGTGGCTTTCTGTAGGATATCCCGTGTAAATACACCTCAAAATAAAAAGTGGCTCTCTATAGAAAACCCTATGTAAATACACCTTGGAAAAAATTGTTTAAAATTTTCTTAGACAACTACAAAATAAACAAGATTTTGCTAAACACGAATAAACATATTTTAAATTCGACTTTGTGTGTGGGAAATTGGAATGCTATGTTGGGTCGCTAGAATATTCTTGAATAAACAATATCCCAATTTTCGATCCATGTTGTTATAACCAGGTCAGATACCAGCTATACTTTGCCTTTTAAGTTTGATGGATTGTGACATCTTCTAGACAGGGTTTGGGAAAAGGAATTATAGGCTCTCTATAGGATTTGGGGTCGGAATAAAGGAATTGTACTTGCTCCATAGGATTGCGGGTCGGAAAAAAAATGAATTGCACTTGCTGGATAGGGAAATCCCAAAGGAAAAAAAGTTTTCGCTACTTCGATTTCACCGATTAGTTGGCGGTTGATTGATATTTTTTCTTTCTAATTTTGTCTCTGTCTTTTTTAATTTATTTGTCTTACTTACATTCCGAGCCATAGAGCCATACAAGCGGAAAGGGGTGTATTTGGTGCTTTTGATGGTTAGTAAATCATAAAAATAATAAATCTTAATCTATACTTAGATCTTACATTAGCCTACTCCATATAAATTTCCGTCCCCATTCGACACAAATATTCGTAATAAATTGCGTTTTTTTGCTCAGTCTTGAGCCAACGCACTAAATTCCGTGGTGGACAGATTCAAACTTTCGTTAATTAAACACTCACGCAGGTATTTAATCACATTGTATTTCTTTGAAATAGGCGTAACATCTTTTTCAGTCTTGCATTATGCTATATTGAGCATTATATATTCCGTTCCTTTTTAATTTAATCTCGGTACAATATGGTAGGCTGCTGTTTTATTGTTTCAAGCTCAACGTTTTCTCTTTCTACCTCGAAAAATAGCCGTTTTTTGTATGTCCTGCTTTTCAGGGCAGATATACATACTTTTAGTTTTGAATGAAACTGAATACATTATAGCAGTAGGATTCCAACGTAGGATTTAATCGTTTTCTTCCTATAAATATTAAAAAATATATTTTTTTCACTTTCAGCACCTGTTACTTTATCACAAATGAGAACTCATATTTTACTATGCAGGAGAAACTAAAAATAGACATTTATTAATGCGTTGATGATTTTAAATGCTTGGAATATGACGGAATACCTACAATTACTGAGCTATAAGCGGAAACGCTTTAATTACTGGCCACACAACCTATCAACAGACAAAAATGTGTATTTTATACGGTTTAAGGTGATGTTTATTGACTTTAGCTGCTAATTTAAAGAGAAAGAGCCTCTCTTCAAATGACAACCATAAATAAAGATAAAAGAACAAATGTCGTATTCTTGATTAACATGAGCTAATGAGCTATTCAGATAAGAAACAAAACGTAAGAAAAAAAAGTCTTCCTAGTAGCATTTTTTTTTAGCTTGCGCAATAGTTTATTCTGTAAAATAAGTTTTATTTATGGTTGGAAAATTTGCGTTGATTTAATGAAGATTAATGACGCAATAGTTGGAGATTCCCGCTATTAGACACTTTGCTTTTATTTATCTATATTATCAAGATTCTTTTTTTAAGGTTTCATTGTTGTTGTCATTATTTTTATAATGAGTTGTCAGTTTTGTGATGAGCAAAGTTTATATTTGGCATGTGTTTTTGGGAATCTTTTGTTTTATGTCTGCTTAGAAAAAAGTCGTCCTCCTGGTATTGTTTTGAGCTTGCGCAAAAGTTTCTTCAGTAAAATTAGCGTTATTTATGGTTGGAAAGTTTGCATTTGATCAAATGAAGATTAATCAAACAATAATTTGGCGCAAAATTCCCGCTATTAGACGCTTTGTTTTATTGAACTATATTATCAAGATTCTTTTTTAAGGTTTCATTGCTATTGTCATTATTTTTACAATGAGTTGCCAGTTTTGTCGTTGGCAAAGTGTATATTTGGCGTCTGTTTTGAAGGATCTTTGGTTTTAGGAGAAAAAAAACAGTCAGTGAAAATTCCGAGAGCCTGAAGTCACTAGAAATGATGATGATACTTCGCCCCTTTATACTTATAATCATCCTGTTGGTTCTAAGTAACACAATAATACTGGTGACAATGATGCTGCAAAAACAACGATGATATTAAGTTACTTATGACACCGTCCAACACGGTAAAGGGGATCACGATACGGGTTTGGTAAGGATAAGATCATCGTGACGAAGAGAATTTTTTCTTAATTCAAAAATAGACTATAATATTGAAAATCTACAAAATCCTGTTCTAATATATATTTTAAATTCATTTTCTTTTCTTTTTTTTATCTAGTGGTATTTGGTCCTCCTTTCATCGTTTCTTCTTCTTTTTCGTTTTCTTGTATTCCTGAAAATAGAATAAATCCAATCTGTTTCTTTCTTCTTTTTTTTTATCTAAGACTCCCTTCTTATTTGTAATCTAATTCATCCATATGTCACTATTATTCCTTTCACTTTACTACCTATCTATCTTATATCTTATTCGACATTCCATAGCTTTCCACTTTTCTAATTCCTCAAATACATAATTTTTTCTCTCCAAGTACATTATATCTACCTTTTTCCTAATTTTTTTTTCTTTTTTAACAATTTATCTATTCATCCGATTCTCCATCCATTAATCTACCACACAACAATTTCAAAATTCTCATTCTAGCTACACACGGCGGTAAGGGGCTGCTCCCATTCATTAGGCCTATAACATATAACATTAAAATACAAATTTGCAATGCATATACTTTTTTTTTACTTTAAAATACTTTTACTTTTCTTAAAGCCCTTTAAAACCCTTTTCACCACATTTACATGAATAAAAAAAAAGCAAACACTGTTTTTTTAATACGTAGCATTTTAGCACATTCAATTCTTGCTGGGCTTTGCGTTATTGTGTAGCTACAACAACCATCAAAAAAAAAATTCGAAAAATCAAATATTTCACAATCCAGACAAATTGTATCCCCCTCAGCATGTAAATTCCACTAATTTAAAATCAATTTCCAACAGTCACTAAAAGAAACTTCAAACCTAAATACTATAATCTAAAATTTAGAAAAAGAAATCTTATACGGCTTCTACATTCCCTATAAATATATTCAATCTTAAACTTCATATAAAAATTCTTACCAAATATCGAATCCTAAATTGAAACACTTTATTAAAAATTCAAAATATTTTTCTTAAATTTTACATTTACTCCATAAATATATATCCCGTTTTTTTTATACCAAAATCAAAACTCTCTTTTCTAATCTTCAACCTAAATCCTTGCCAACAAAATTAAAAAGCAAAAATTGTACAAATCTAAACGAGATGAATAGCATGGATGGTGAGAGAATTCTGATAAATGATAAGTGACAGCAAATGAAACTTCAGAATGTAAGTCACCTTTCCACCTTGAGGTCTGAACAAACATATTTTTCTTGCAATTTAATAACAAAAATAAAAATTCTCCCAAAAAATAAATCAAAGAAAATCAAATAGCGATATTACAACTTAAAATGAGTAAAAAATCACATATAATATTAAGTAAAGTTAAGACCTATAGAAGAGTGATTAAGTCAACCTTAAACAAACAGAAATTATTCTGAATGAAAAACTGAAACTTAAATTGAACAGAAATTAAAGGATGAAAACAGGTGGAGCCTAAATCCCGGCTGCAATTAGATTTTACTAATACCCCGATTTACCTAGTGCTATTTTGACCCAATCAGATTCCCTACAACATTTTCTTATTGGCTGAGAGGTTGAACGATAACTTCTGATTGGTTCAAATTAGTGCTAGATAAATATTGACATTACTAAAATATTACCAGAATTTAAAACCTTAAAATCTAGAGGACCATCTGCACTTTGTTAGAAAAAAAATATTGCCATTCAAAGATTAAATGCTTTGAATGCCTTTAAGACTTTCAATTTTGATGCACTATTTTAAAGTGCTACATTTCATTTGTTGCGCTTCGTTCAAGGTAATTATAATACTTTATAGTAATAAAATAATATGTAATAAGGTAATAAAAGTATATAATACTTTTAAAACGCAAATTGGTAAATCTTTAGGCTAGGTTTAGTTTGCTGAAAGAATATTTTGAATTGTCAATCAAAAAAAGAAAATTTCGATGAATCGTTATTACATGTTAGACTAATAAGACTTTTTAAAAAAATGCGGAAAATTTGGGTAGTATGTAATTGGTCAACATTGTCTAAAATTATTTTCCTTTTCAGTAAGGTGTAAACTAAACTTAAACCAGCACGAAGTTTGAAGGGGCGGGGAAGAACAACTCTTGTCCCTGTCATTTTGTATTCGTTTTAAGTTTTACATGAATATTCCTGGTGATTTATGTTTGTTTTAACTTTGACTTTTTATTAAATGGCTTCATTTTTATTCCTTTCAGGTTAAATATCACTATTTACTTTTTGCCGAAGTTTTATTTTGTGGAAATCTTTTTCTAATTATTCTCCATTTCTTTGTTAATTAACGAAATCACATTGCTTGTTTGTTGATCACAGGAGGCTTAATAAAGTTTTTCTTACGCTTTTCAGCTTAATTACTAAGAAGTGGGATTTAAATTTAATGGGAAATTCGAATATTCAATCATAATTCAGCTGTAATTCTATGCAATATTTTCAAATACGATTTTTACCTAAGCATTTGGGCTGAATGGTCAAAGAATTCTAAATGAAAGAAATCAAAAACCTGTAGGATTCTAGGCCTCCTCTAGGCCTTAAACCATCCTGTTGACATCCTTGAGAAGAAATCTATCTCATCATCCTAATAAAATAGTCTTTTTGCGTTCCATTTTGTTGTCTTTGAGCAAAATTAACTCTTTCTTTTAACAGAGATAAATTCCATCTTTATTCTTGTTTCCAGCCACGTTGGTTTGGATCCAACAATGTGACATGGTAAATATCATCAAAACAAGAATGTTTGGGCCTCCCTCTCGCCTTTTCTCCCTGTTTTAAAAATCAGGCAAATTTTCCCAGGCTCGTAACCTATGATGGATTAAATTCACTGGTGGTTACAGGGGGCGGGGGAACCCCCAATATTTTTTCTGGCGCTCTCTCATCTCGTTTTTTTCTTTTTTTACTCTTTTTTTAGAACAAATTCGTCAATTTGGTCAATTATTGGCGCCTTTGACACATTGGCCTCCCCACCCGCAATGTTTTGCTCATTGGCGCCCTTGTCACATTGGACCTCCCCCAAGATTTTGCTGTAGACCCACCCTGGTAAAGTTAAACTTGATGAATCATATAAATCTGGAATCAGCGAAAAAGCTGACTCTTTTGATATATCTATTGAAATCGAAAATTCTGTTTTTTAGAGTTTCGGTTACTATTAGGCCAAGTCCCTCCTTACTTATAGATTTTTACCAAGAACTACTTAATTATATCCAATTGAGATCCAATCATCGATTTTTTTATAATTCCTGTTGACAATTACTGAAGAGCCATCTATCATACTGAAGTTAGATTAGATCCGATATGGGTTCCCAAAAAGTACAGCTAGATCAGTTAATTTTGATTTCAATCAAGTATAATTGAGATAAAGTGATCTCTGCTGATAGATTCTCTAATAACAACAGTTCAGGGATCCCCCTCCCCCCTCCCACGGTAATCCCTTGTCCCTTTGTGGAGTTGGGTTCAATTGTAATCCCCAAGTGACATAACTAAAACACTAGCTCTTACTTCCCACCAAATTTGGTAAAGATCTGACACTCTCTTCTGACAGATGTCCAGGTGAGAAATATTAAGGGATCCCTTTCTTCTCCCACAAAGTTTGGGTCATTTCCAAGCACCCTAAAACAAGATTAGAATACTAATTTTTACTTTCTATCAAGCTTGATTTAGATCTGGCAACCAATTGACATAACTAAAACACTAGTTCTTACTTCCTACCAAGTTTGGTAAAGATCTGACAGTTCCCTCTGACAGATATTCAGATGGAAAAGATTCCCTCCCCTTCTCCCACGAAGATTGGGTCATTTCCATGCACCCAAAAGCAAGATTAGAATACTAATTTTTTACTTTCTATCAAGCTTGATTTAGATCTGGCAACCAACTGACGTAAATGAAACACTAGCTTTTTACAAATTCGATCAGATTTTGAAATTTTATAAAAAGAAAAATATGGTTTACTTAAGATTTCTAGATTTACTTTTTCAGAATTGTTCCCAAAAATCTAGACGAAATGCAGAATTTTAAACCTCAGATCTCTCAAAGATATTTTGTCATAGATAGCGCAATAGTGCTGTCTAAGTATTGAACGATGTGGGCACATTGTTTAATCTATTTTTTTTTCTTTTTATACCAGGGCACTTGGAGTTGTCGTAGAAACTTCTAGAAGAGCTCATTCGACTAGAAATTGAAAGGGCAAGTGTAATTTCTGATATTCAAAAGTGATTGAAGGGTAACAAGTCCCCCCACCCATCAATTCCCAAAACAAATATAATTAAAATTTATAGATAGTCATTTTGTTCAGCGTAGTTGAAAGGTCTGGAAATTATGTCTTTGAGGATGAAAACCTTCCACCCCCCCCCGCTCAGCCCTCAGCGCAGGGGTTGTAAGTTTTTCTCCGAGGGCACATAAGGTTTTTATGGAAAGGGTGGTCGTTTAAACTCCAGATGGGGCTCATTGGAATGGAAATCAGATTTTCTGATGCCCTCTTTGAGAGTCAAATTGATCGGGGGCAGCCAAATGCATTCGATAGAAATTTTTTAGATAGTCATTTCTTCAAAAATAGTTCAAAGATCATATAATAAAGCCTTTGGGGCTGACAAAATCCCCCAAAGTCTGGAGGTAAGGGTTATAAGTTATACCCTAGGGGTATATAAGTTTTTATTGAAGGTGTGGTCGTGTGAACTTTAGAAGAGGGTCAATTGACTGGAAATGTATAGTTGTAGCTCCTTTTTAAGAGTCAAACATGACAGGGAGCAACTAGGCCCCCCCTCCCTGACATCCTCTTTTACCGAAACGCATTCAATTGAAATTGTGAGATAGTCGTTTTGTTACCAATAGCCCATAATCATAATACAATGTCTTTAGGGTGGACTCGTTAATGTGTTAATCTGGACAAGGGCTTGTGTGTTTTGGGTCTATTTCTCGACTTTTCTAAGGCCTTTGATATGGTTGACCACAATGTTCTTCTGTCTAAACTATCTTTATTTGGAGTGCATGGAGTCCCACTAGAATGGTTTAGGTCCTACCTCTCAGAGAGATCTCAGTATGTTTTGGTTAACTGTACTTCTTCCTCTACTTTGCCTGTATTGAAAGGTGTCCCACAAGGCTCTGTGATTGGTCCACTTTTATTTCTAATTTACATCAATGATCTTGTTGATGGTCTTCATCCCCATGTTCACCCTGTTCTTTTTGCTGATGACAGTAACTTTTTCATTGCTGCGGTGGACCTGCCATCTGCCACTTCTATGGCTCAAGGTCTTCTTGATAAAGTAAAGGATTGGTGCTGGTCAAATGGTATGGCTCTTAACAGCCGAAAGAGTGCCATTGTCAACTTCAGGACCCCTTACCGTATGCGAGACGTACAGGAGCCAATCACCCTGACTTTTGGGAATGATATTATACCACAAGCTACTGTGGTGAAATTTCTTGGTGTGTATCTTGACTGTTTTCTTTCTTTCAAACCGCATATAACTCACACCCGTTCCTTAATCCTCCGCCAGTCTTCAATGTTGCACCGGATTAACTCATTTCTTCCTCCTGATATTATGGTTTCTCTTTATTATGCTTTTATTTATCCTTACCTTTCTTATTGCTGCTCTGTCTGGGGTAATGCTAATAAATCTCTTCTCTGCTCACTTCAAAGAGCCCAAAATAGGGCAGTGAAGGCTACTTTTCTTCTCCCTCGGCTTTACCCTTCCTCTAATCTTTATAATGATACTGGAATAGCTCCGCTGGATCGTATTATAGGTAAAAGTACCCTTTATTTTGCGCATTCTGCTTTTCTAGGTACTCTCCCACCGCCCCTACAGCAGTTTTTCTCACGGACAGGCTCAGGTAGGTACTTTTCTTCTTTACGTAATTCTTCTCGACGGTTTATTTTACCAAAACGATCTTCTACAGCAAGCCAGAGGTCTCCAGTATATCAATCAATTCTATTATGGAACTCTATCCCTTCGGATGTCCCTCTTTTTCTTTCTGCAAAGGCATTATTTCGTCGGGTATTTCCAATTCAATAATTTTTCTCTCTTTATTAATCCTTTCCTAATTTGTATGTCTCTTCTCTTCTTTTAAAATCATTTTCAGCTATATGTTAATCTCCTTCTAAATCTTCTATCTGTTAAATATCCTATCTATTCAATGTCCTTGTCTTGTTCCAGTGTTTTTTTTTTTTTTTTGTTTTTTTTTTTTTTTGTATATATTTTATAATAGTGTTTTATTCTTGTTCTCTGTGGTCCATTACAAGCAAAGCTTCTTGGGCCTAGTAACCACTTTACTTTTGTAATAGTTTTTTCTTTTAGTATCAATAAATTGATTGATTGATTGATTGATTGATTGACTCAATCTACTGGAGCTCAAGGGGAAATATTTAAGCTGTATCTCGGGACATATAAGGTTTTTATGGAATGGACGATCGCATGAACTTTGTATCGGATGGTGCTCATGTAATTGGAAGTCTGGTTTTAGTGCCCTTTTTAAGAGTAAAAACTAAATGAATGGCAATCAGCCCCCCCCCCCCCACCCAGCCTATCATTCCCTGAAACATATCTGATCGACATTTTAAGAGAACTATTTTGTTCAGAATTGTTAAAAGGTCAAGTAATTAGGTCGTTTTGGATGTCGTTTATAAGTTAGGCAATTCGTTCATTGTTTACACATAGTTTATGTTATTGAGAAAGGTATGTATGTTTGAACTTTACTTTCCAAGAAGACGAAGGGCATTCAGGCGAGTCTTTCAAAGAATGTTGTGGGGAGTGTTCAACTAATTGAAAACACTTTATGTGTATACGGATTATCTAAAGGGTGTAACACAGGAATAAAAGGGTATATTAATTTGGAAAATTCAGGAAATGAGAAGGAAGATGATCAAAAAGGAAACATTTGCACGCTACCAATACTACTAAAACTACCACCAATATTACTACCACACTACCCCATTTATAATTGTGATATTGAGGGTAAATTTGAACTAAAACAAAAGACCCTATCTGCATGCACAATGTCACAATAAAGTATCTCAAAAATAGATTTGGGCATTAAGTTGGAACTTTCTGAGAATACTTACAGGGGAAGATCATCTCACCAAAAGACAATAATGCACACAACTGCTAATACTACTGTTGCTTCTACCTTTACTACTACTACTGCTTCTACTGCAGCTACTTTTAAGGCTAAGAGCATTGAGATAAAAATTTCAAGAAGTATATGAACATACAGGTTATCAAAAAGACATATCAGCAATATGATAGTAATGGCTAATTGTATTAAGTTGAAACTTCCAGGACTTGATGAGAGGGATGTTCTACTGACCAAAAGACAATATGTTAATACTACTGCTCGTAGTAGTACTACCGCTATTCAATACTGTTACTATTATATCAATACTACTACTGTGAGTACTATTATAACTATGCCTAAGGGTATGAAAGTGAAATTTTCAAGGAATTTCGGGAGGAAGGTGAACTGAATCACAACACGTCATCTGTATGCAGGTTTTCGAAAGGGTGTAAGAGCAATACCATAGGAACAGTTGGTATGTGAGCTGAAACTAACAAGGCTTGGTGTGAGGGATGTTGGACTAACCAAAAGAAAATATTTGCATTCTAATACTACTGCTTCTACTCGCACTACTATTACACTTACTATTATTATACAGCTATTATTACTATGCCACTGCAGCTTAGACAACTACAATTAACTCTACTAATGGAACTAATTCGAAACACGCTTTGCCCACACGAGTTGTCAAGTGGTCCCATCAGAAATGTTTCAGGAACGGTTGATGGTATTAAGCTGGAACATTCGGCGTGTGTTGAAGGGGATGTTGAAGAAACCAAAGGTGCTATGAACATACTGCTACTAATGCTGATACAATTATTGCTACTGCGCAAGCTAAGGGTATTTGGGTGAAACTTTTAAGAAATATTTAGGTGGATGTTGAACTAAATCAAAACAAACTATGAGCTTGTGTACATCCATAAAGGTGACAAAGCAATATCCGAAGAACAAATTATATTATTAAATTAGACCTCTAAGGGTAATTTCATATTAAGCCAGGAGTTAAGTAGGGTTATGTTCTATTCCTCTTTATATGAAAGTATAGTATACAATAATAGTATATATGAAAGTAAGTATGGTATACATTAAAGTGATTAGTGCTTTTTACGAGAATGATACTGCTGTGGTTAGGGTAGGAAATGAGGCTATCAGCTGAATTTATTATTAAATCAGGAGTTAAGAAGGGTTGCGTTTTATCACCCTTTACATGGATCATTTTGATGAGCTTTTTCTTAAGGAACACAGGAAAGGCAATGGCAGAACACAAAATCAAATGGAGAAGAAAGACTTTCCTGGACGATTATACTGGTGATTTAATCATCCTCGATGAAAGTATGAGCAAAATGAATGAAACTTAGAGGTTTTTCGAACACGGTGGAAATAGTGAAGATGTTAAAAGCAGAATAGCCAAGGCTCTTGGTATTTTCTTCACAGTTAAAATAAAGTTTGGAAAAATAGCAAGATAAGTCTGTAAACCAAGATTAGAAAATTGGAAGCTACAGTGATGACAGTGGTCAAATATGAATCTGAAACATGGGCGCTCTGCAAAGCAGATGAAGATTTACTAAAAGTTTTCCAGAGATTTTGCCTACGAATTGTTCTGGATACCCGGCTTATTGACCGTATTTCAAACAGTAGGCTGTACGAAAACTGGGGTTCAATCCTGATTTCTAGGGCTATAATGAAACAAAGGTTGAAATGGCTTGGGCAGGTTCTGCGGTGAAGGAAGATAGATTGCCGAATATTGTGCTTATCGGCCAACCATCAAGGGCTACACGGAAAGCAAGTCATCCGCGGTTAGGGTGGGAGGAAGTCATAAGGATTGATTTAAGCGAAATGATAACTTTCTGGGGGGGGGGGTTAAAGAGGGATAAATAGATAAGATTTATTAATCATGAAATACGGATAAAATATTACATATTACTATTCTCCCTAAGGCTCTTTGACTGTCAAGAAGAGGGAAGACAAACAAGTCACTTCCTCAGAGAAGAAAAAAAATAATAATAAAGAAGAAAAAATATATAAATATATATATATATATATATATATATATATATATATATATATATATATATATATATATATATATATATATAAATATATATATGTACATTATATATATATATATATATATATATATATATATATATATATATATATATATATATATATATAAATGACTCGCAATTTAAGGATTAAAATATGATCTTACACAAGGAGTAAAAGGAACTTGAATACGATTTTTGGTATTGCGAAGATTATAATTATTCTGATCAAACAGTTCGTGGTAACGAACTATAGTAAGGAGCGACCCGGCTCAATAGTAAACGAAACTCTAAGGAAACTGAAATTTGATACTAATAGTTACATCAGAAGAATTTTATTTTAGTGCTGATTTCAAATATTTAAGTTTCATCAAGTTTCTCACCCATCAAGTCTCATCCATCAAAAGTTACGAGTCTGAGAAAATTTGTCTTATTTTAGAAAATAGGGGTAACATCCCCTAAATGTCACAGAATCTTAACGAAAATCACACCATCAGATTCAGCGTATCAGAAACCCCCACTGTAGAAGACATCACGGATGCGTATTTTTTATTTTTTTTTTTCCAGAGGTGATCGTATCGACCCGATGGTTCTAGAATGTTGTGATTGGGATCATTCTAACGGAAGTTAAACGTTCTAGTGCTCTTTTTAAGAGACCAAAAAACTGGAGGGCACCTAGGCCCCCTACCACACACATTTCCCCCCCCCCTCCAAAAAAAATCACCGGATCAAAATTTTTCGACAGCCATTCTGTTCAGCTTAGTCAAAAACCTAGAAAATATGTCTTTTGGAACGCCTTAATCCCCCACAGTCCCAGGGGGAGGGGCTAAAAGATACAAACTTTGGCCATTGTTTACATATATTAATGGAAATTATGAAGTTTACATATATTTTCAGGGGGGCCTTTTTGCTTTGGGGTGGGGTTGGGTCGGGGGGAGGGGGTTACGTGGAAGGATCTTTTCATTCAGGAATTTATCTTGAGGGAACAGAAGTTCCATGAAGGGGGTGCAGGATTTTCTAGCATTATTTAAAAAAATAGAAAATAAATAAATAAATGTTTTCAACTGGAAGTAATGAGCAGCATTAAAACTTAAAATGGATATAAAATATTACGTATATAAGGTGGCTCATCTCCTCCACAATACCTTGCTCTTTACGCTAAAGTATTTTTAGTAATTTCAACTATTTATTCTACGGCCTTTGTGATTCAGGGGTCATTCTTAAAGATTTGGGTGAAAAATTTAAGCTTTAGTGTAAAGAGCGAGGTATTGACGAGGGGCGGACCCCCTCATTTACGTCATAAAAATACACAAATATAGAAGTTCGTTACGTAAGTTAATTCGTAAGGTACGTGTGTTTATTACTAACAAAAACACTCGTAAAAAAAATTAAAAATCTAGTTAAATTTTTAAGCATCGAAAAATTGGAGGGCAACTAGGCCTCCTCCCCCACCCCCTTTTTTTTATCAAAATCATCCGATCAAAACTATGAGAAAGCCATTTAGCAAAAGAAAAATTAATATGCAAATTTCGTTTTAATTATTCATGTGCGGTGAGTCAAAATCAAAACATGTATTAATTGAAAAACGTTCAGAAATTAAATAAAAAAACAAGTTTATTTAACTGCAAGTAAGGAGCGACATTAAAACTTAAGACGAACAGAAATTATTCCGTATATGAAAGAGGTTGTCCCCTCCTCGACGCCTCGCTCTTCACGCTAAAGTTTTTTTTATTGTTTTAAAGGGTAGAGTTTTGACAAAGAGTCAAACTTTAGCATAAAGAGTGGGGCGTTGAGGAGGGAACAACCCTTTTCATATACGGAATAATTCCTGTTCGTTTTAAGTTTTAATGTCGCTCCTTACTTGCAGAAAATAAAAAAAAACAAGTTTTTTCAACTGAAAGTAAGGAGCGACATTAAAACTTAAAACGAACAGAAATTACTTCGTATATGAAAGGGGCTGCTTCCTCATCAACGCGGGGCGTTGATGAGGAAGCAGCCCCTTTCATATAACTTTTTTTTTATTTAATTTCTGAACGTTTTTGAATAAATGCATGTTTTGATTTTGGCTCTCGGCAGAGGAATAATTAAAACGAAGTTTGCATATTTTTTTTTTTTTTTTTGGCTAAATGGCTTTCTCATAGTTTTGATCGAATGATTTTGATAAAAAAAAGAGCCGGGGAGGAACCCTAGTTGCCCTCTAATTTTTTGGTTAATTAAAAAGGCAGCTAGAACTTTTAAATTTTTACGAATCTTTTTATTAGTAAAATATGTAATTTTGTCCCAATTCATTAAGAATAACTCCTGAATCACAAAAGCCGTAGAATAAATAGTTGACATTATTAAAAATACTTTAGCGTAAAGATCGAGGTATTAGGAGGAGGTGAGCCCCTCATATGGGTAATAATTTCTGTTCGTTTTAAGTTTTAATGCTGCTCCTTACTTCCAGCTGAAAAAAAACTTTTTCATATTTATTTTTTTATTTTTTTTTTTAAGTAATGCTAGTAAATCCTGCACTCCCTTCATGGAAAGTTTCTTCCCCCGTGACAAATTCCTCGATGGAAAGCTCCCCCAGCATGTCCCCCTCTTCTCAACCCCTCCCCCAACCGAAAAATCTTCCTGAAAACGCCAGTACACTTCCCAATAACCATTACTATATGTAAGCACTGGTCAAAGTTTGTAACTTGTAGCCCCTCCCACGGGGACTGTGGGGGAGTAAGTCGTCCCCAGAGACATATTTATAAGGTTTTGCGACTACGTTGAATAAAATGGCTATCTCAGAATTTTGATCCGTTGACTTTGGGAAAAAAATTAGCGTGGGAGGGGGCCTAGGTGCCCTCCAATTTTTTTGGTCACTTAAAAAGGGCACTAGAACTTTTCATTTCCGTAAGAATGAGTCCTCTCGCAACATTCTAGGACAACTGGGTCGATACGATCACCCCTGGGAAAAAAGAAAAAACAAACAAACAAATAAACACGCATCCGTGATCTGCCTTCTGGCAAAAAAATACAAAATTCCACATTTTTGTAGATAGGAGCTTGAAACTTCTACAGTAGGGTTCTCTGATACGCTGAATCTGATCGTGTAATTTTCGTTTAGATTCTATGACTTTTAGGGGGTGTTTCCCTCTATTTTCTAAAATAAGGCAAATTTTCTCAGGCTCGTAACTTTTGATGGGTAAGACTAAACTTGATGAAACTTGTATATTTGAAATCAGCATTAAAATGCAATTCTTTTGATGTAGCTATTGGTATCAAAAATTCCATTTTTTAGAGTTTTGGTCACTATTGAGCCGGGTCGCTCTTTACTACAGTTCGTTACCACGAACTGTTTGAAAAAAAAACTTGTTTATTTGTTTAATTTCAGAGGTAAAAGATGGCGGAACACTTAGGGGATGGGGGAGGTCACCATGAAGCTGAGAAAAAGTAAAACATGTACACGAAAGAATTTACGGTGACTCGAGATCAAGTAATGGGATAACTCCTGTACGATTATTTTCCTCAATGAGGTTTCTTGCTTTATTGTAAACCTTAAAAAGTGGTTTAACAATGAAGGAAAGGTTGACAGCCATGCTATTGGTCAGTAAGAAATGTAAGATTGGATCAAGCAGTGAAAAGGGATTTTCAAAATTTATCCAGGGAAAGTATGTTTAAGTTTCCTTAAAATACCGAGACTCCTGCAATAGTCTTTGATTATATTTTGTTGGAAGGGGAGTGTGCGGAGCTGTGCTGGCCTACGGTGGTCTGGTGCTACGATGAGTGGTTAATAGTAGCATTATTAGTAGGTTCTCTGATATGCTGAATCTAACAGTGTGATTTCCATTAAGATTCTTCGACTTTTTGGATGAAAACCGATTCAAATGCAATTTAAGTTCTAGCTGCTTTTCTAATAGCCAAAAGTGTCACAGCGAAGAGTATAGTTTTTGCATTCAAAAGCAATCAAAAGGTTGAATCGTATAAAGTATAATTTTGCCCCAAAGACGGCTAAATTACAATTAATTAACAATTCTAAGATAAAAATTGATTTAAAATTATCGAAACACTCCATACTTCAAGCTTCAATTAAAAATTCAATAAAAAAAGAGCATTTCAGCTTCAATTACAATAATCCCGAGCGATGGTACATTCGTTCCTGAAGATGCATGCAATCCATAACAAGTTAACAGTTAATATTGACATTTATTTTAAAGCTTCATTTAACTAAGTTGGTTCATTTGAGGCTTAACAAATTATGTATATGTATATTCATTTATGATTGCCCATCAGCTATTATAAAGAGGGTGGGTGGGTCTTCATGTAGATGTGAGGGGAGGCAAGGCCATATATCTCAAAATTGCAGTCTCTGTTAGCATTTAGATAAATATAGAAGAGGATCTAGGAGAGAGGGGGGCATGAAAAATTAATCTTCTGTCATTTTTAGACTAAGCCTGAACTATGGGTGCTACAGGTAGATAGCTCAAAGTTCATTAAAAAAAAAATCTTTGTAACATAGAAGATTGGATTTATCGGGGGGCTAAGAATACCGTTGGAAAAACTCCCAGGACTGGGATAAGGGCTACCAGGAACTTTGTTTTTATTGAAATTTAAATGGATATTTTTGATTTTATTTTTTATTATCAAACATTTAGTGGTAATGAAGCATAAGTGAAGAGCTCTTGATAATAGTAACCAAAATTCTAGAAAAAACGAGTTTTGATAAAATATATGCATCAAAATAATCCGACTTTTATGGAAACTCCAAATATATGAGATTCATTAATCTTCGGATTAGCAACCAAAATTTACAGGTCGGAGATTTTTTTTTATGATTTTTGAAAAGGGGAGAAAAACCGTAAAAAGCAAGTCATTTTGAACAAAATAGACCTCAAAATTTTGACTATCAGAAATCCCAATTGTAAAGATTTCAAACCATTGTCCACTAGGATGTGAAATTTTGGATTTTTTCCGAGATGAAAAATCACGAATGTGTGTTAATTTGTTTGTTTGTTTGCTTTTGTGGTTTATTTTCTCAAGATTGATAGTATCAAACCAACGGTCCAAAATATCGAGAAAAGACTCATTAGAAGGAGAATTGATCGGCCCAATAGAAACCGAAAGTCTGAAAAAACGTAATTTTTTTAACAACCGATGCATCAAAATGATTTACTTATTATGTTTATTCAAAATGTTCAAAACCTATTAAGTTTAATGTCTTTAAGCGGTTAATTATTACTAATTTTCGTTAATAAAGCTACGCATATTTAAATTTGAAGTAAAATTACATTGATAATTAACCCTAAAACAGGCCTCATCGAGATCTCTTGGGACAGAGTTGTGAATTAAAATATGTAGTATCTGTTTTCTATTTTTTTCTCTGTTTTTTCAGTTTTTGTTTTTTTTTTCTCTCTCTCTCTCTTTCTTTCTCTCTATCTCTCTCTCTTTCTCTTTCTCTCTCTCTCTCTTTCTCTCTCTCTCTCTCTAAGAAATATTTCCCATCAAAAGCAACAAGCATGAGAAAATTTGTATGATTTCAAAAAAAAACAACAAAACACCCTCAAAAAACGCAAGTGATCTTGATGAGAATCGCACCATCAGATCCAGAATATCAGAGGGCCCTACTGTAGAGAATCCAAGCTCATATCTGCAAAAATATGGAAGTTTGTATTTTTCGCCACATTTTTTCCCTAGGGTGATCGTGTCCTAAAAGATTGGGACAAGGGCTCATTTGGACAAAAATCAAAAGTTCTAGGGTACTTTTTCAGGCCCCAAAGGGATTAGAGGGTAAGTAATTTACCCCCTCCAACACCCTTTTCCCCCAAAGACATTCAATCAAAATTTGAGAGTGTCATCGGGCTCAACATAGTTGAAAGGTCCAGTGACTATGCCTTGAGGATGACATGACCACCAATGGTCGCTGAGGAATGGGCTGTAGGTTACGCAATCTGCCCACTGTTCACATGTAGTATTTGTTATTGGGAAATATACAGAAATTATTTAAGGGAACTATCCACGAAGAGAAATATCCGTGAGGAGGAAAGTTTCACGGGGGAATTTTCCAGAGAAAATTCGTACATTGAGGTATGGAAGGGCATTTCCTGACATGGCTTAAAAAATAGTCAGAAATCAAACGAAAAGAAAACTTTTCTCAGGAAAAAAATAAAGAAAAAAACATGTAATTTTATTACTTAACAACAGGAAAGATTGTATTACAGCAAAGAGACATTTTCTGCCAATTTGTGGTGTGGAACGAAAATTTTAGCCCAAAGGTCACCAAAAAGCAATCAAGAGGAATCTTGAGAGAACTAAACGATTTAAATCATCAAGAAACTATATATTGAGCTTTCCAGTCTCAGAGGCAGTAATGTTTTGCGGTGTTGCAATAGTCCCATAAGAAGCAGGTAGTTAATACAAACAAACGATTATTTAGACACTTAAAAATAAAGTTTTGGTTAGTTAGGTAGATTCATTGAGGATTGATAAAATTCAGTACAGTAGTATATAATGGGGCATCAGCCACTAGTGAATTCTGGCCTATGATGGATGCATCAGCATTCCTTTTCTGTGTAGGCTTGGGTTACGTTTAGTGCAGCCCTGGGTATGCTATTAAGGTTGTAAATTTTATCAAAATTCCTTAAAAACGACTGGTCAGACACAAGGACTATTAAAATTATGCAGTGGGGGGTTGAAGAGGGGGCAATTTCACTTTGTATATTAAAGCTAAAAATTGAAACTTTTCATTCTCTGTTAAACTTGAAAAACAGGCAGGCATTTTATGGAGCCTGGAAAACTGTTAAAGCCTGTATAATAATTTATTGATCGATATCAATCATTCTGCTTTTCATTGGTTGATTGGCATAATTGATAATTTTTTTTTTTTAATGAAGATACCTTAAAAATGTATTCTTCAAAATCTAGAGGGTACATTTTTTCAATGAAAATGTAAAAAAAAAACATTTTTCAAAATCTAGCCGAGGACCCAAGGGGTAATTTTTATCCCTTGCCTCTCCCCTCATCGACACCCCTGAAACAGATAATATGCACGTGAAAATAGGAGTTTTATGAAAGGAAAGATTGTGCTTTGCATGAAACGGCCTATAGCGCCATTAAATTTCGATCGTGTGACAAGATTTTTACTTATAAAACTTTGCGCTGTGGTCAGTGTCTTTGTAAGCAAATAAATAAATTGACACTAGCTTTGAAGAAACTTTAATCAAAGTAAATCATTGTTTCTAAACTTTTATTTTAATTATAAACCTATGGAAAAACAAAATCATAGAACTTTATAATACACGAAAATTCATAACCAAAATTTTAGTCAATCTTTATTTAAATATGCTTTTACAATATTAAAGATTACTTTCAACTTACTAACAGTTAACTTTACCTCTTTTTCAGGCAATGACGAAAATTAGAAGGCAAAGGAGAACCTAAATTTGTCACTCCTGTTAACTTATTGGTTTGACCTTTGTGGCATTAAACCAGCATTTTAAGTACGCCTTTGTGGTGTGAAGTGATAGTGTTATTTCGTAATTAAAATTACATTATATTTTCTCCTTTATATAGGAGAAAATGTAATACAGCCTTGATTTTGGCAAGCATTCATATAAATACTCGCGAAATATATTCATAAGATCAGTAAGATATTTAATCTCAAGTATGAAGTTATTCTTATTGGTAAGTCTGTAATAAGATTTAAGATACTTTATTCATTAAGCAATCCAAATAAGCCTATTAAATTTCCAATAATTTTTTTTTTATGTTCGTTTTTTTGAAAGATCGAAGTTGAAGAATGTTGATATTCACCAGTAATAGTCTACATTCCACAGATTTCAGTTTTTCAAGGTATATTTAAATGATCTTTCAAACGTATATATTTTGTGACTTTGGCTCCTCATGAGCTACTAAGGCGCCTTTGAAACAGGTTCATCCACTTTATCCATTGGTGCAAAGATTTGACCGAAAAATTGTTCAAAGTAAGAATTGCAACCCAAAACCATCGAGAGGGGACAATAAGCTAGCAAAAAAAAATATGGGTTGAAGCTAATGTTTAGAAAAGTTTCTTTTTCTTTTTTGTTCGGCAAGAAAAATGTCTAATTTATTACCAAATTTTGAAAAAGTTTGCAGTTATTGTATGTTTTTAATATTTGAAATGAAGTACGTGTTTTTATTTACACAAAACATATTATGAGATAGGTTTATGTATACATATTTTTATATCATATGTTATAATTATATGAATTTTCTTGAACTTTGCTTGAAATCTCAATGTTAAATTAAATGACCTCTCGATGGGTTAGACTCCTAATTAAGCTGTTGTTCTCATATTTAACAAATCTTTTAAAGGCATTTGAAAAACCATTAAAACTTGGAAAGTAGCCAAATTACAGTTCGGACTCAACCTTTTCAGGCCCTAATTATAACTAATTATTAATTTCTTTAATGTTTCATTCATGTAACAAAACTATTTTTAACCTAGAGGCTGTATTACATGAAAAACGCCAAATAAGCAGCATTTTGATATAGATCCATTTTCGCAATTATTGGCGTCATTTAATATTAAAAGACTTCAATGATCTTTCTATGTGATCCATGAAAGACAAGTTATCTCAACTGAAAGTAAGGAGCAACATTAAAACTAAAAGCTAACAGAAATTATGCGTATATAACCCTTTAAAAAAAGTTACTTACTGGGACAAAATTTTAACTTTAGTGTAAAGAGCAAGGTATTGAGGAGGGGGCAATTCACTCATACACGTATTAATTTCTGCGTTTTAACTTTTAATTTTGCTTCTTGCTTTCGGTAGAAATTTTTTTTATTTAATTTCTGATCGTTTATTTTTCAAATAGCACCAGGATATCTGGTTGCACCTACACGGAAATATCCCGCTCCCTACGGAAATATCCTCTGGACAATTCAAGCATTGCGAAAATTACCCCGGACAATTACCCTTTAAATTTCCACGAGTAAAATTGAATTACGTAAAGAGAAAGCAAGACATAAAGAAATTTCGTATAGGAATTCTGGAAAATTCTCCCAGTGTAAAATTCCTCTGAAAAGTGCACACCCCCTGGAATTTTCTCTTTCCATAAAAAATTCATCCCGTGAAAAATCCCCCCAGCAGAAAATTCGTCCTCCTCTCCCAACCCGAAAAATATATTCATGTTTCCAAATAACATATACTACATATAAACAATGGGCAAATTTTATAACTGAAGTACCTTTCCTGATGGGCTGTAGGAAGTCATGTTATCTCCAAAAATATAGTTATTGGGCCTTTCAACTATGTTGAACAAAATAGCTATCTCTAAATGACAGGGAGCCTAGTTGCCCTCCAATTTTTTGGTCGCTTAAAAACGGCACTGGTACTTTCCATTTCCGTTTGAAAGAGCTTTCTCCCGACGTTCTAAGCCCACTTGGTCGACAGGATCGCCCCTGGGAGAAAAAACAAACAAATAAACAAACATCCGTGATTATTCTTCTGGCAAAAATTACAATTCCTTATTTTTGCAGATAAGAGCTTGAGAACTATCCGGTAGGGCTCTTGGATACACTGGATCTGCAGGTGTGATTTTCAGTAAAATTCTATGACTTTCAGGGGAAGTTTCCCCTTTTTTGAAATTCAGGTACATTTTCTCAGGATCGTAACCTTTGATGGGTAAAACCAAACTTGATGAAACTTAAATATTTGAAGTCAGAATATTTCTATTGGTATCTAAATTCCGTTTTTTAGAGTTTCGGTTACTATTGAACCGGGTCGTTCCTCATTTACAGTTGGTTACCACGAACTGTTTGACTTGTTTCGAAGCGCTATGTATAGTTCTTAGTCAGTGTGTATGGATTAGCGACATCTGAAAACTATTTAGGTGTGTTTTATTGAATTTGTCTACGTCTGATCATATTATGTATCACAACTATCTATTTCACCAAGGAATTCCAAGCCACAATCAAATCATTCATGTTAGTGAACAGTAAATTAAGTATAACTCTACAGTTCAGAAAGTAAAACTTGAACTCTAAAAAGAGGAAGTTTTAAACAATAGCTTCATCAAAACAATGGAATTTTAATTTTGATTCCAAACATGTAAAATTCATCAAGTACAAAATTACTTATCTAAAATTGAAATTACAAAAATATTGACATTATTATACAGCTTTAAAAAAAGGATATGCCTTCATCAAAACGGCACCATCAAATTCAATATTTCCAATAGCCCTCAAGCAGACGTTTCGAGCATCAGTCTATACAAAAAGGGATTTAACATTTTTCATAAGAGCCATGGTGACGGGTACTTGTTTCTTTATTATAATTAAATCAAAAAAACAAGTTTTATAAATGCAAGCAAGGAGCGACGTTAGAACTTAAAACGAACAGAAAGTATTCCGTATATAAAAGGAGTTGACCCCTCCTCAACGCCTCGCTCTTTACGCTAAAGTTTTACTCTTTCTCGCAACTCTACATCTTAAAACGATAAAAAATCACACCATCAGATTCAGCGTATGCGACAACCCTACTGTAGAAGATTCTATGACTTTTAGTGGGTGTTTTCCCCTATTTTCTAAAATAATTTCTCAGGCTCGTAACTTTCGATGGGTAAGACTAAACTTGATGAAACTTATATATTTAAAATCAGCATTAAGATGTGATTCTGTTGATGTAACTATTGGTATCAAAATTCCGTTTTTTAGAGTATCGGTTACTATTGAGCCGGGTCAGTCCTTACTAAAGTTCGTTACCATAAACTGTTTGATTTTTATTTTTACCGCGGGTAATCGTATCCTACTAATTGTAGAATATTGCATGGCGGCTCATTTAATTGTAAATTCCAGGTTGCATTGCAATACCTCTCTTAAGTGAAAGAAAGGTCGCAAAACACCAAGCACCATTTTGTTATGTATCCATGCGTAATTAGTATTTGGGGTATTACAACCTTCTAATTTCAGTTTCAAAATCCATACTATTGTGTGGTCGTAAATTCCTCCCTAACGACACGCGTACGCCGTCCAAATAAAACGAGCGGTTAGGTTAGGCAATAATTTACGAGTTTCATTTGACTGAACTAACCCTCAATAGGATTTTCATCCATTTATATGAAATATTGCATTGTTAAGAAACTAGCTAATAGGGGGGATATCAGCGGGTCTTTCTGGAGGGAAGGGTCAGGGGTTCCAAAATTCTGATAAGGTTTATTTTCAGCTCCGAGCATTTGAATTTTTGGAGAGATGTCCTTCAGATCTGTATGGGGGGGGAATTATACCCAGCATAATACCTTAATTGAAGGATTATGCTTGAACTAAATATTAAGTGCAAGAGCCGAAAGGGCAAAGTTCTCCTTTTAATACAGAAGTATTTCGCGTGTAATAAAACAACAAAACATTCATAAGTTTAGATGCACAGTCACTGAAGGGTGGGTGACATCCCATTGCACTTTTTACTGGATGATCCTTCTATCATGTAAAAAAAAAAAAAAAAAAAAAAAAAAAAAAAAAAAAAAAAAAAAAAAAAAAAAATTACTTGATTGCGTAAAGAACAAAAAATAAGCTGCCCCTTTTACTCTTAAAGCATTGCAAGATAAAGTTAAACGTCACCTTAAAGTAAGCAGGATTTCAAGGGGCTTCATATTTAGCATAATCTTAAACTTGATTCTAAAAAACGAAGAAAAACTAAATAAATAAGGGAAATTTACAATGAAAGTAAATAGCAATATAAAAACCTAAAACAAAAAAATTACCCTTAAAATCTGAAGATTAAGCACCACCGTCACCCCCTCCCTCTTTAAGTTAAATCTGGCTTTTGTGTCTCATCCCTAGAACAATGAATTATCTAGAACAGTTCGTCTAACACAAATGAACTGGGAAGTTTAGTATTTCTTTTTATGGTAAAACCTTGAGAGTGAATTTAAATACTCAAATGCTTTGAAATGCAATTACTATATAAAGCAATTTTGACAATCTTGTGTTTTAACGGCGTTCTTAATTTTGGTGCAAAGAGTAGGAATCAAAGTGGGTGAACGCCCCTTTTACATAGAGTATAATTTTTTCCTTTTAATTTTAATTGTTGTTCTCCGCGGTCAACGGAACATGTTGAAACGTGAATGTGACATATACTTGACTATCCAATCAATTTGGATAGCTATTCTTCTTTAAATATCTGGCATTTGGAATTTCAGGTAGCTGGTAGAATTCAATTTAGTAAAAGAAAAAATTGGATGAAATCCATTTGTTTTTCTTAGGAATAGCATCTTTTACAAACAAGAATTTTATGAAAAATAAAGTCCATTACAAGACTGCGTTTAAATACCAATGTCATGAGAAGCAGACCCAAGTTCCAAGCCCTAGCGGAGGGACATGCAACAACAAAAATTTTTTTTTTTTTGGAATTCTGTATATTTTAACATTTTCTAGATTGCATTGTTTGTGGTTGGATACGTTACAACCCAGGAAGTGGATGACGCTGAGTATGCCAAGGAAAGCCGCCTCGGCCATCAGAGGATTCCATACGGATATTTCCAATATGCCAACAATCCTGGTCCATACCAATACGAATTTGGGTACAGCAGGGGTAACCCCCATCACTCGCGATCCCATTATGAACAGGCAAGTGGGCCCAGATTCCGTGCACGTGTCAAATGGAATGACGCATACAGTGGATATGGTGAACATTATATGGAATATAACCATGCAGGTTACCACCTCCCCGTTCATTCAGGCGCGGCGCTTGGTGGTGCCTATTAGACTGAAACGAAAATAATTTATTTATTTTACAAAGCGATGTATTTACTTGTCTATTTAAATATAACTGAGGAAAAAAGTTTTGTTTTTGGAGCTATAGTAATGCCAAGAGTAAGCACGATAGTGGGTAAAAGTTCAATCATTTTTTGATTGTGCTTATGATACCCTTCCACCTCTTCCCCTTTAGTTCGGTTAAGCATATGAATGTACCTCTTCTGTTTACAAAGAAGATTCGGTTTTGCAAAAAAAAGAGGAGCTACCGACCCGCATAGAAAATATCATAGGTTTTGGTGTAAAACATTCCAAAGAATGGAGAACTTCTGTTTTTAGAGCTCGGGTATTGTTGCTTACAGTTTGCTACCATGAATGTTTGATGGGTTTTTGGATTTGGGGGGACCCATGTGAACATGCCTTATCAAATATGAATGTAGCAGGATTTTTGAAGGTAGAGGCGACATTTTGATAGGTCAAAACTTCGTCTTTTTGAAGCTGTAAAAGTACCCTTATACTTTTTTGTACTACGATAAAATAATACAATTGGTGCAGTGAACATTGTTTACAAATCTTTTTGAAACTTTAAAACTTATACAGTTTTTAAGACTTTGTTCGGAAAAAGGCACAAGGAAACATTAATAGTGAGCAATAGTGAGGACTAAATTAGCTTTTCAGACCGTTTTCACGCTACTTCTATTTTCCACTTTTGTCTCAGCCGTCCTAGCCGAGGAGATTGGTGTGCTGGATTTAGGATCCTTTGTTCGCGAGTGTGAGGGCTTGAACCGTAGTATACCCAAGTATTTAGTTTGGGACAGGGGTCAGTGACGTGCCGCTGTAAGCTCAGCCAGAGTCGACCCAGCTCTAAATGGGTACCTAAAAAAATCTGGGAAAGGTAACCAGGAAGGGTATGCGAAAGCACAGGATGGTTGGCCCCCAACCCCCCATTGCCCTTCCTGGCTGAAGTGCCAAGAAAGGAGTTCAGAAATCAAGAAAAGTACGTGCCACTCACAAATCTTGCTTTCTTTCGACAGATGCAACTATTTTGCGGCTAAAGCATAGCTCCCATTTAAAAACGTGCGCTCCTTCATATCATGGTCAAAATTTCTTCTTACATCATACTTATTTGTCTGTTCTCCCTTTCCCAGTTTTGTTTCTTTCCTTTTTACCAAAAGTAGGCCTATTGAACTTCCAATGAAACTTTTCGCCCTTCTTGTTCCATTATCTTCCTTTTTCAAGTAATATTGAAATCAACGATAGTTTTATATGTTTCTTTTTTTTTTACAGTTTATAAGACAAGTCATCTATCTCGCTATAAAGAGTGATATTTGAAAATTGTCAAACTATTTTATCGCGATTATAAAATTGTTCTTTGTTACGAAATGAAGAAAAACGGATAGGATTACGCAACAAAACTTTTTTTTTTGTTTAAATACCAAGAATAATAGTCAAACATGTACGAACAAACAGCATGCATGAACGAGAGTGGGCTTGAACTCATATTTTTTTCCCTTTTTCTAGCACACGGACTTTATAACCAAAGCAAATGAAGTCGGCATGCATACGAACAAAGTGGTCTCGCCTAATGAAAGTAAATTAATATTTTAGAGCAGTGGTTTTTTTCAGGGACGCAGCTTGGGTTTTGAGTTTGGGGGAGGGGATAATATAAAGAATGTGCTGGCAAAAAGTCTAGTGTGCCGAAAATGCTGACACATAAGCTAATCTAAATTAAAACCTAAGCTAAATTCCAAGGAGTCGCCACTCCGCTGCAACACCTTGGAGTTTGGGTTCGGTGAGTCAGTCTCACAGCCTCGGCGGACGTCAAAATCAACCAGCTCTCATTGTCGCTGAATTGTGTATTGTATTAAATAGAAGAAGATGGCAGTATATATCTACCGCTTGAAGTATTAATTTCTCAGAAAAATTGTGTCAGCCGATAAGAAAGATCGCATTCGATGAGAATCGCCAAAAATACATATAGTGACTTTAATTTAAAATCCACCATCAATGAATTTTATTGTAATAATAAAATAAGAATTTTAATTTTATAAAAATAAGTATTCTATTCTTCAAGTAGATATGTTAATCACTGTAAAAAGAACAAAGAAATGAACCTAAGTCGGCGAAACACAAATATTTTTCTTGTTTTCACTGGTTGTGAACTTTATTTGTTTTTAGAATAAAGTCATTTTTAGCCGGTTTGGTTTTAATCTTTTATTTTCATGTTTAACCAGTGTTGTCTCTGACTTGTTTTATGGTCATACTTAGTCAGTGTTGTCTAGCCAAGTTATTTTGAGCTTACTGAATTACCATGCTTAGCCAAAGTGGTAACAAAATTTTATTTGATTGCCATGTTTCATTATTGCGGGTGCAAATTTTTTTTTTACAAAACATTTATATGTTTAAGCATAAAACCATGGTCTTCCTTGTCCCCTGTCCCACTGTGCGTAGAGGATTTATATAATCACGCACATACTGAGAACTGTTAACATTTTCCATAAATTTGACAGTTTCATGAACAGTTGGCAGATATTTTCATATTTATAAGTAGAATAAGCAAAATGATGAAAATATTTTACTTAATGCGAAACTTGCAGGAAATAACAACATCTTGATAAAGGGTTAATGTTCCAACAAAAGTAATGATACATCTTAGAGACTTAAATGATCTCTTTTAAAAACTGACAAGTAATTGATCATTTCAAGTTCCCACAGAGAATATGATCTCTATGAGAGCATCACGACTATCCGAGTATGGGTTCACTGAGCTAGAACATAGCTGGATTTTCGATTTAAATTATACACACCGCTAACTGTTGTTTTAGTCGATTTTTACCAAGAAAAGAGTGAGGAGGAAAATGCTCTTGTATAGTAAAAGCGCTACTGTGAGTTCAATTTTGTAAGATTATGCGAGTAATATAGTTAGGGTGATCATTTTTTTGTGTAAAAAATACACAACACATGTTATTCGGCATTAAAAATTGGACAAAGCAAAAAAAAGGACTGTTATCGTCATAAGCGTGTATCATATACATGGCAAGGACTTTCTTTTTTACAGGGGAAAGCAGTACCGAAACGTTTGTTCTGGTGTTAACATAGTTGACGAACAGTTCGTGGTAACGAACTATAAGTAAAGAGCGACTTGGCTCTACAATAGCCGAAACTATCAAAAACAGAAGTTTAATATCAATAGATGCATCAAAATAGTCAGCTTATTATGCTGATACCAAATACATAAGATTCATTAAGTTGAGCATTACCAATCACAAATTACGAGCCTGAGAAAATTTGCCTGATTTTTGAAATAAGGGTCAAACAACCCCTAAAAATAAAATAACCTTAATGAAAACCACACCATCAGATTCAATTTATCCGAGAACCCTACTGTAGAAATTTCAAGCTCCTATCTAGAAAAATGGGGAATTTTTCTATTTTTGCCAGAAGACACATCACGGATACGTGTTCATTTGTTTTTTGTTGATGTTATTTTTTCTTCTTCTTTTCCTCAGGGGAGACTGTATCGAAATAATGGCCTTAAAAGATCGGGAGAGGTTGCAATCGAACAGAAATTAAAAGTTCTAGTGCCCTTTTTAAGTAACCAAAAAGATTGGAGGGCAGCTGGGCCCACGCCCATTTCCCCCCAAAATTAACTTATAAAAATTTTGGGATGGCTATATTGTTCAGTATAGTTGAAAGATCAAATGATATGTCTTTAGGTGTAAAATGAACCCACACAGTCCGTGGGGAAAGGCCTGTTAGTTATGAAATTCGTCCAAAGTTCACGTATAGTATTTGTTACTGGGAAATATACGGAACTTTTTGGGGAAGTGGGTTGTGCTTGAGGTGGATTTCTATAGGGAGAATCTTCCTTTGGGAGGGAAATTTCTGAAGGTCGAATATTCAATGGAAAATGTTACACTAGGAGATTGGACAGAATTACTGTACGAAATTCTTTTTAATTGTCTTATATTCTCTTTGTCAAATTTTTCATGTGGAGATATTCCGGGGGAATCATCCAGGGGCTTTTTTCCGCATGTTTTGATTTCCGGGAAATAATTTCCATGGAAGGGGGTATTTCTGGAGTGGTCCAGAAACCAGCTATGGATTAAAGTCTTATTCAAATGAAAGAAGGGTAAGGAAAATTTTTTGGGCTGAATAATCCGCAAGTAATTTTACAAGGAGGGGCGGATTTTCAGTGAGAATGGAACTATCTGGAGGGAATTTGAAAGGGGGGCCTTTACGTTGGATAAAATTTCCATGGAGGATTTTTCTGTGAGGGAGAGGGGTATAGTTCAAGAAGGATGAGCTATATTTACCGACATTATTTGAAAAACGAACAGAAATTATTCCATATATGAAGAGTTGCCCTCTCCTCAAAACTTTGTGCTTTATGCTAAAGCTTGACTGTTTGTCTCAATTTTTAAGAGCGTCTACTCAAGTTTGATGAGAACAGGAAGATTTTTTAAAAAGGCTAACAGCTTTAGCGTAAAGAGCAAGGCATTGAGGAGGGGGCAACCCTTCATATACGGAATAATTCTGCCAAAATTAATTTGCAAATATTGTTTTAATTTGTATGTACTGTGAGCCAAATTTGAACCTTCATTAGTTGAAAAACGTTCAGACATTAAATAAAAAAACAAGGTTTTTTTTTAAACTGAAAGTAAGGAGCGACATCGAAACTTAAAACGAACAGAAATTACTCCGTGTATGAAAGGGTCTGTCCCCTCCTCAACGCCTCACTCAAAAGACTTAATCCATCCACTATTTTAAAGTCAAGGCAAGACCTCAATTCACAAAAAAGGTTTTTTTTTAAAAAAAAACAAGGTTTTTTTTTAAACTGAAAGTAAGGAGCGACATCGAAACTTAAAACGAACAGAAATTACTCCGTGTATGAAAGGGTCTGTCCCCTCCTCAACGCCTCACTCAAAAGACTTATTCCATCCACTATTTTAAAGTCAAGGCAAGACCTCAATTCACGAAAACGAAGAAAGAGGGGTGGAGGGAAATTTCTTTGTTTTTTTCCTTTTGTCCAATGACATGTAGGCTTTGCCTGTAGGTTTACTTTTCTTTAAAAAGAACTTCTTTTGAGAAAAGAATGTTGAAATCATATCACAAAATGCATCACATACTAAGTGTCATATCTCATATAAATAACCGAGGTATTGCAACCGGTTCAACTCTTTCTTACACTCGTCGACTCTGTCATTCCTTTTGGGTCAAAATCAGACTAAAAGGAGCAGAAAATGCACAAAACGTAACTGACATTTTATGTAATGTAACCGAGATGGCTGGTTTTATCCCCCATATCTTTTTTTGTTCCATTGTGGACCCAAGATCCCCCTACTTGAAGCCGCGAATGAAACTTTGGAGCCGAATTTTCATTTTAAACAAAACAGTCATCTAGAAATAACAAAATGTTGCCACGGTCAGAAATCTTGTACCCGGGATAGTAAAAATTGGAGCAAAGATTGTAGGAATTTTTATCGAAAATTCCAAAAGTTTTCACCAAGAATGCACAAAATGGAGCCAATATTGCAAGAATGAAAAATGGGAATCTCTGGGAGCCGATAAAAGTTATAAAAGTTAAATGAAATAAAACCTGAGTAAAACCAGATATAATGAAATAAAACATTGAAAATAACATCATGAGCTGTTGGACTGAGATAGCTCATAAGACCATAAATGTCAAATTTAGTCTAATTTATGATTTTTACCTTCAAGAATGCTGTTGTCTTAATGAAAATTTCAAAAATACCCTCAAGGCTATAGAGCTATACATTATGGCTGCCATAAACTGAATATACTATAATAATGAAGAGAATTTAGGCTACCACTGATATTTAAGAATGACACATTTAATATATATGCTTTATGCATCATTTTCTTCTTTGTAAAATAACTTTCACCACCATGATTGACGAGCAGTACTAAAGGTACTAAATACAAACATTTCAACCTGTGATTTTAATGAGATTAAGAAGTATTTATACTAAAGATTAGAAAATTACTTTAATGTTTAGCTCTAAAGTCATGTCAATAGAAGACATGATTGTCAGATAAATTGGCTTCAATAAAAAAAAATTAGTGAATTTGCTAAGACTTTGTTTACTCATTGTGGCTATTTCCGAAAATTATGAAAAATTGAAAAACCCTCTTTTTTATCCTGTTCATTTATGTTCTTAACAAAATTATGTAGTACAATTTTTGAATTTAGTACTATTTACAACTATGAACAAATTTCTAAGAACGCGTTTTGAAAAGAAAACTGCCTAGTGAAAAAAATGCCATCTGACACTGAGTCAGGAATTGTAACTATTATTTCGGTTCGTCTTAAAAGGAAAAGTCTATTGTGTAAAGAAATTTATGGTGATTTCGAAAGAAGTCTAAAACCCCTCGAAAATTCCGTCAGATCAAAGTGAAAAGTATACCACTGGAATCAGCATGGTCTAAAACTTTAAAATTACAGTCTCCCTCCTTGAACAACAAGAAAAATCACTTTTTTGCAACGGTAGCACTGATCTGTCTCCCTTTTTTTTTCTTTTTTTTTCAGCAGGCCTAGCGGGCTACCAGAACACCATAGAGGGATGCTTAATGGCTCATTCAATCTACCTGATTTTTATAAATTGTGCCATCTCCAAGTGCCATATGGCACTAAAAATGGCACTATTGGTGCCAGGTCTCAAGTGGAAAAGCTGGGGCTAGTTGGCATCCAGAACTTCTTAGAGAGATGTTTAATGGCTCAGTTGAAAACTATTGCTCATATCTACGTGCTTTTTATCAGTTTTACCATTCATGAGTGCCATATAGCACTAAAAACGGCACTTTTGGTGCCACTTATAAAGTGGAAAAGCTTGGAAGTATAAAACGGTATCACTTTATAGTTATGGTCCAAAACCCTCAATTGGAGATTTACATGAACCCGTTACTCCCCCTCCCAGCCCCCTTAGTAAGTCTCATTAGTCTGTCGGGAGAATTCACTATTAACTCTTTAACACGGTCAGCCGATGTTGGGACTCGCAAAATGATTTTTAAGATATCGAATGTTCTTAAGGGGAAGAAATTCATAAAACAACAATTAATTAATTCTCAAAACTCCAAATGACTTTTCCTTGACATACCCCCTCCCCTCCTCCTGTTCGCAAAAGCTGAGCTTCTTCAAATATAGTTTAATGCTCTCACTCTTTATAATAGAAGCTTTTATTAACTCAATGTTTTATAATAGCCAATTACAAATGTATTTGCTGAATAAGGTCCAAAAACTATGCTTTTGGAAATGACATAGCTCCCCATAGTGTTTGGGAAAAGGGCTGTAAATTACACAAATTGGTCCTACGAGAACAAATAGATTAAATTCGATCATCAGCCGCCGTAGTTCAGTTTTAGCACGTTAGACTTCGAATCAGGATGGCAAGGGTTCAGTTCCTTAATCAGACATTTTATTTCAGTCATGATTTTCTACCTTATATATGGTGATTTCTCAGCTAATTCACTATTTTTTTTGTGTGAATTGTGAAATGCTCCATACACTATTTTTGGAACAAATTCCGCCCGGGACCCCAAACCCTTGCCACTTAGGGGTTGGGGACACGTAGGCATATGGTTCTGCAACCACTCAAAGTTGTATCTTCAAAGAAAGATTACCTATTGTTATATTTGTTTATTCACATTATTTCCTTTTTTATTATTTAATAGAAAGAATAAAACTATTTGTAATGTATATAGAGAAATCATAGCACTGAGAACTTATTTGCATTATTTTTTTGTTTTTTTTGTTTCTGGTTGTCAGGTTACCTCCCAACTTTTCTTGTTTTTGCTATTCCACAACTGTATAATGTTTTTGTGTTTATCAGTAGGGAGGGGGGAGATGTTTAGTGAGATAAGCTAGACATACCAAAATTTGGCTTAGATTTTGAAAACCTTAAAAATCTTCTTTAAAAATATAGTTACTCCTTCCTAACTTTCGAGGTTGCCCACCTTCAAAATCGTGTACACCATTGTCTGTAGCATTCCTAGGCATTATTTGAAAACGATCAGAAATTAAATACTTTTTTTCAACTGAAAATAAGGAGCGATATTAAAACTTAAACCGAACAGAAATTATTCCGCACATGAGGGTGCTGCCCCCCCCCCCTCTTGGAAAAAATTAAAAAGATCATTGCAGTGTTGCTTCTGCACGTCTTTTGAGGAAAGTAAAGAGCGAAGTTCAAACTTAAAACAAAACAAAAATGATTGCTTCACAGTCTATCTAACATATATCAATAAAACAAACATAATCATATTTCCAAACAACGTATACAAACAATCATATTTTGTAGGACTCTAGGAAACTAGCGCTTTACTGAAAACACAGGACAATATAGGAGTTTTGGTACAGTAAAAGTAAACCGACTAAGGCCACTTTTTACATTATACAAATAAAGCAATTTTTTTCTTACAAATAGTGTATTTTTTACAATTTAAGGTTGTTTATTGCTCACTATTGGTATTATAGCTGGTGAGACCAAAATGTTACCTGATAAATCAATCCAACATTTTTATATCCTGTTCAATGAATTTGCGGTTACTAAAAAAGTATTTATTTTTATGCTTATGTTTTTAAAATAATTTTAATTGTATACTGAAAGTTATTGATATCACAGCTGGTACAAGACTATGAAAAGCTTTGCAGATTAGTTTGTTGTTGTCAGGCTACGTACTCATTTAACTACTATATCATTATTCTTGTTTTTTTTATACTTGGTTTCTGTGTTTTCAGTAAAGTGCTAGTTTTCTATAATTCTACAAACATAGGAAAATATGATTATTTGGTTTATTTGTTCTGTCAGATAGACTGTGTCAGATAGACTGTGAAGCACTAAATTTTGTTCGATTTAAGTTTCAACTTCGCTCTTTACTTTTCTCAAAAACTTTGTTTTTATTTAAATTAATTAAGAACTTGCAGCGGGAACTACAGCTGATTGAAAATTTCAAAAGAATATTAAAATTGAAGAGGGGGGATTGCAAACCTCAGAATTAGGTTTTTGAACACTGGATATTATCACAGTACCCTTTTCATTCTTCCCATGTTTACAACGATGTTATCAGGCCAAATTTATCGAAAACGATTAGATATAAGAATTAGCGTTTAAATATACCATTAAACGGCTCTGTATTATGTTCCAATGCTCTACCTAACTTTTCCATTCCAGAAATGACGCTCAAAGTGCATTTTTAGGGTGCCATATGCACCTTTATGGCGGCGTTATCAAGTCGAAATTACAAAAAAAAAATTAAAAATTATCTTTAAATGAGCCCTGAAGTACCTCTCTACGATGTTCCAGTGCCCTGTTAGCGAAGAAACAAAACAAAACAAAAATGAAAAAAATAGAGGACGCATCAGTGGTACTGATGCATAGTTTTATGCATATATCCTGTATATAGTTTTAGACCATCGTGTACTGTTTGTTTTGCTCCAACGCCATTTTCGAGAGGTTTCAGGCCCTTTTAAAAATACTTGTAAAATTGTTTTCAAAACACCCTTTTCTATTAAGATTAATAGAAATAATAGTTTCCATTCCTGAATCAGCTACAAATGACAACTTTTATAACAAGAAAGCATATTTAAAACGCATTTTTTCAATTTTAGTTACTATGGGCCGTGGCTCTCTCTTGACTAGGTTGCGGCTATCACCGCAACCATGATTATTCATACCCGAAGGATGTAATCTCTTTTGCAGGCTTGGAGTGTTCCATGGCTTATTCTGAATTAGAACATTTTTATGGTTTATTTTGATCCGTTCAAAACCAAAATCACAAGCCTCTGTCATTATCAAGAAAATCAAACTTAGTAACAAAGGTGATATTACAGTTTTAAGCGTTTTAGTTTCAAGTGTACATACTTTCAGATCTTGATTTTTTCCTCCATAACTATAATGTCTTCACTGTGTGTGCCAGTAATACGAAATGGAAGACAGTTTTCAACATTTATACCTGTACTGCCTACTTTTACTCCGAGCTTTGCTGTACGCCATGCATCAAGAAATATTATCTGGTCACCTGTTGTCGGACTTCAAAGGCAAGCTGGAGGGGCTTTCCCATACTGGTTATACTTTCCAAAAGATTTCCAGCCTTCAGAAGGAATAAATCCTCAACTTCAAAGAATTAAAAAGGTGATAATCATATTTTAATTCATAGTAATAATTTATAATTACTTTACTGCAAAACAAATTGTCCATGAGGCAGCAAATTTTATTTATTTCCATTTTCTCAAACAATTTATGTGCTTAAAAAGTACTAATTGCAATTGTCTTAACTAGAAGGTGTATATGCACTATTTGCAACCGTTTTAAAAACATCTTAAGTAGGAGTGGGGCGAGTCTGCAAAGATTTGTCTAGGGATGGGGCAAACCAATTTACGAGTTTGAATATCTTGGACTCCTATGAAGGGCAAATAGACAGTCGGTCTCCTTCAGGAAACTACGCAGCAGAGTATTTGAACTTTAAGCAATGTAGGGTTTAAAGTCGGACTAATCCACCTCAACAATAACTCTTACAAATATCCTGCAACTAGGGGCAGATACAGAATCAATGTTTTCGCCTTCTACCCCTATAATTAGTCGAAAATTGAGCACTCTAGCGGGGGTGGTGGATGGGACGTTGCCCTAAAATTACTCCCTGGATCCTCCCTTACCTGCAACACCTCCAGATAAGTTGTATTTGTTCTTGATTATCATTTAAGATAACTATAATGATATAACTATATTTTAGTTCTCTCAGTCATATCAAGAAATTTTTGATTCTCTTCCTCTATACTTTAAAATATAAATAGTTCTATTCATCTAAGGTGGAGCTACATAAAGAGACAGAGCTACATTTAAGGTGAGCTAAAAGCGTATTAAGCACTATTTTGCAATTGAAATGGGAAGGGTTCAGCTGCTAAAAAAGTGTTTATATAGCCACTCAATAATCAAAAAACTGCATATTTCATAAATACAGTTTTATACCTCTGAAGGGGATAGGATCCCTACTCCTCCAACCAAACTTATTATTGAAGTGAACTGCTGCAAATCAGTATTCATGAAAGATGTTCTTCTCGAAAAGATTAATTATTTAGTCGTTCAAAATTGACTCTTCTCTTTGCTGATCAATCAAGCAATTCGTAGTAACGCACCGTAAGTAAAAAGCAACTTATCCCAGCAGTAGCCAAAGCTCTAAAAAACGGAAGTTTGGAAACCCTACATGCATAAGACATTTATTTTATGATGATTCTAAATTTACAAAACTTGCTTTGTTTAAAGATTACTTTGGAAGATTACTCTGAAATTTTCTTGCAGGCTCCAAGCACAGTTGTGATGAAGGAAGGCAGTCAGTGAAATCTATGTTCCCTTTTTTAATAGTTAGTTATTATTTAAAGCTATTTAATATATTTAGTACTGTTATTTTTGTATACCAATATATATGAATAAAATACGAAAAACCATTTTTCAGAAAAATTGATCTTTTTGTTGTTTTGTGCAATACAAACGTACTGCATAAAGCATAAAGTTGGTTAGCCTTTATGTTTTTCTGCAAGGATAATATCTATGCTCCTTTAGCTATATTTCCTAAGAGGGTCTTTTGTCAAAATGAGTTTTCAGTAAGAATAAATATTTTTTGTCTACTATAGTACGTGAAGTGAAACTCCTGCTTGGCACCGTAGAGGGAACCAGACGAGAGTGCCTCTCGTTGTCTCCAGAGTGGCCTGTCCTTGGCGATGATTGGAGCTTCATTGGGTCAGTGCTCCGAGAAGTAAGTCGACTGTGGATTAGATTCGCCCCTGTTGTTTGTGGTTTTCTTCTGGGTTAAGTAGTCTTAGAGTAGGTATAAATGTACTTTCTGACTAGTGTTTTGCATAGTTGTCAGCTTATTGTCGGGAGGAATGGGTCTATGTAAAAAGATCCGATCACCCACTCGTAAGTTATAATTACCTAATTTTTTCTAATTTTTCATCTCCCTTTAGCCCCCCAGATGGTCGAATTTGGGTAAACGACTTTATCAAGTCAAATTGTGCAGCTCCCTGACACGCCTACCAATTTTCATCGTCCTAGCACGTCCAAAAGCACCAAACTTGCCAAATCACTGAACCCCTCCCCCATACTCCCCAAAGAGAGCGAATCCAGTACGATTCTGTCAATCACGTACCAAGGACATTTGCTTATTCTATCCACCAAGCTTCATCCCGATTCCTCCACTCCAAGTGTTTTCCAAGATTTCCCCCTCCAACTCCCCCAATGTCAAAAGATCTGGTCGGGATTTGAAATAAGAGCTCTGAGACATGAATTCCTTCTAAATATCAAATTTCATTAAGATCCGATCACCTATTCGTAAGGTAAAAATACCCCAATTTTCACGTTTTCCAAGAATTCCGGTTTTCCCCTCCAACTCCACCCAATGTCACAGGATCTGGTCGGAATTTAAAATTAGAGCTTTAAAGCACAAGATCCTTCTAAATATCAAATTTCATTAAGATCTGGTTACCCTTTCGTAAGTTACAAATACCTCAATTTTCAAAATTATCCCCCCCCCAACTCCACCAAAGACAGCAGATCCGGTCCGGTTATGTCAGTCACGTATCTTAAACAGGCTTCTATTCTTCCCATCCATTTTCATCCTGATCACACCGCTTTAAGTATTTTCTACGATTTCCAGTACCCCCAACTGCCCCCCCCCCAATTACGCTTGATCCGGTTGAGATTTAAAATAAGAGATCTGGGTTTTGAGGTCTTTCTAAATATGAAGTTTCATGAAGATCCGATCACTCCTTCATAAGTTAAAAATACGGATTTTTTCTTATTTTTCAGAATTACCCCCCCCCCCCAATAGGGCGGATCCGTTCCAATTATGTAAATCACGTATCTAAGACTTCTGCTTGTTTTTCCCAACAAGTTTCATCCCTATCCCTCCAATCTAAGCGTTTTCCGTGACTTTAGGTTCCCCCACCCCAAAATCCCCCCCAATGTCACCAGATCCGGTCGGGATTTAAAATAAGAGCTTTGAGACACGATATCCTTCTAAATATCAAATTTTATTGAGATCCGATCGCCCGTTCGTAAGTTAAACATACCTCATTTTTTCTAATTTTTCAGAATTAACCCCCCTCCCTCCCAACTACCCCAAAGAGAGCGGATTCGTTCCGGTTATGTCAATCATGTATCTAGGACTTGTACTTATTTTTTCACCAAGTTTCTTCCCGATCCCTCCACTCTAAGTGTTTTCCAAGTTTTAGGTTTCCCTCTCCCAACTCCCCCCCCCCAATGTCACCAGATCCGGTCGGGATTTAAAATAAGAGCTCTAAGACACGATATACTTCTAAATATCAAATTTCATTGAGATCCGATCACCCGTTCGTAAGTCAAAAATACCTCATTTTTTCTAATTTTTCAGAATTAACCCCCCCCCCCCAACTACCCCAAAGAGAGCAGATCCGTTCCGGTTATGTCAGTCATGTATCTAGGACTTGTGCTTATTTTTTCACCAAGTTTCATCCCGATCCCTCCACTCTAAGTGTTTTCCAAGTTTTAGGTTTCCCCCTCCCATCTCCCCCCCCCCCCCAATGTCACCAGATCCAGTCAGGATTTAAAATAAGAGCTCTGAGACACGATATCCATCTAATTATCAAATTTCATTGAGATCCGACCACCCATTCGTAAGTTAAAAATACCCCATTTTTCTAATTTTTCAGAATTAACCCCCCCCCCTCAACTAACCCAAAGAGAGCGGATCCGTTCCGGTTATGTCAATCATGTATCTAGAACTTGTGTTTATTTTTCCCACCAAGTTTCATCCCGATCCCTCCACTCTAAGTGTTTTCCAAGTTTTAGGTTTCTCTCTCCCAACTCCCCCCCCCCCCCCCAGTGTCACCAGATCCGGTCGGGATTTAAAATAAGAGCTCTAAGACACGATATACTTCTAAATATCAAATTTCATTGAGATCCGATGACCCGTTCGTAAGTCAAAAATACCTCATTTTTTCTAATTTTTCAGAATTAACAACCCCCCCCCCAACTACCCCAAAGAGAGCGGATCTGTTCCGGTTATGTCAATCATGTATCTAGGACTTGTGATTATTTTTCCCATCAAGTTTCATCCCAATCCCTCCACTCTAAGTGTTTTCCAAGATTTTAGGTTTCCCCCTCCCAACTCTCCCCACTGTCACCAGATCCGGTCGGGATTTAAAATAATAGCTTTGAGACATGATATCCTTCCAAACCACAAATTTCATTAAGATCTGATAAACCGTTCGTAAGTTAAAAATTCTTCGATTTTTTCCGAATTAACGGGCCCCCCACTCCCCGCCAGATGGTCAAATCGGGAAAACAACTATTTCTAATTTAATCTGGTCCGGTCACTGATACGCCTGCCAAATTTCATCGTCCTAGCTTACCTGGAAGTGCCTAAAGTAGCAAAACCGGGACCGACAGACCGACAGAATTTGCGATTGCTATATGTCACTTGATTAATACCAAGTGCCATAAAAAGCTGCATTATTGGTCTATCTACAATCCATACTCGGCGAAGGCGAAAATAGGTTTCTGTGACAGCGCTGGAATGTCCTTAAAAAATTATTTTCACAGCCAACATCAAGCCCGAGTCAGACGACATACCATTGGAGGCTAGAAAGTTATATGGAAAGTAATATTACGTGTTGGAACCGTAACAAGCTGACAAGTAGACATTATTATCTGAGGAATACCCGGATGTTCTGTCTCTATATTGGGATCGAGAACAGTTTGTTCAGGATATAATACAAAACCCTGTGAAATTCGCATATTTTAATTTAATTTATTTATTTAATATAAGACTCACAACAATTTAGAAACTTCGTCGAAAGGAAAGTGTAAGAGAGTCAATAATAATAATAAAACATCCAATATTAATAATCAGGTTATTAGAGTCGTTGATATTATTGACGAAACTTACAGATACCTAGAACAATTTTTGGTATTCTCTCTAACCTTCAAAAAATTAAGTAGTGAATAGATTCTAAAGGATCCATTTGACACGATGTAACCAACTTGAACGAAAGGTTTTTCGAAGGTAAGTGCCAATAATACCCCCTTTCCAGTCCTAATTTACTCACTTCGAAAATTGGTTGCTTAAAAAATCAATACATAAGATCATATCTATTTTTTTCAAATATCAATCTCTTGAAGAAAGAATGGAATTTACCATAGGTACTAGGACCTTTCATCTCAAATAACATTACTAAACAATGTGGAACAGAATAAGGAAACTCTGTGTGCATTTCTCTCAGATTTTCATCGCTATACCTCACCCTGATCAGCTAGCGAACTTGTTCTTTTTCCTTTCTAGCCCAGTCTTTTGTGTTAAAACAACTTAAAATATGCTTATATCATCTGAGTTAACTGACCATTCCAAAAATTTTACACTATCCTTAGCAGAAATTATTTGCTTTCAGTTAGGCGTGACAGCTCAAACCTCTTTGCTATATTTGTCATTTCTCATCCACTCCAATAGGATGACCGTAGACAGTAGGAAAAAAACTTAGCCAGGGCATTTTCTTTTATATATTCGAAAAAAAGTAATCGTTTAGCGCATTCAATTATAATTGATGCCTTCCTTTGTTTTCTTTTAGAGAAGCAATTCCAATTTTTAACTGATTTTTTATTTCATATTAGAAAAATTTTTGGCGATTTTTTTTATTCTAAGATTTCCTTACAGATCTTTTATATACGAGCTTGCTCTAAGTGCTGACTCCGAAATGAATGATGGATATAAACTACACATTTAGCATTAACTTTAAATAGTTTTTAAAGTAAGGTTTACTGAACAAACTTTTGCGAAAGAGTAAGATGGAGGCTGAGCATGTCAAAAAAATAACTTCCAGCGGACCTGCAGTTTAAAAACGATGGTACTTTTGAATCTATTTTTTTCCAGAAAAGCATCATTTTCTTTCCAAGTCGCAAAATTGTGTATTTTCTCAAATTTTGAGTCTTCTAAAGGAGGGGGGTGATTCCTTCCTTCTCTTCTGTGAACACCCTTGATTAAAGGTAAGATTTTGGTATATTTAAAAAAAAAGCTAAGGAGGATCAACATTATAAATTAAATTTTTGTGGGATTTGGGATTTTTTGTTTATTGTTTAAAGCAAATGGATATGAATAAACTCTATTTTTGGAGCATTGTGAAAAATACAGTTTGTCCCATTCCAAATGCCTTTGTGTTCGAGCTTTCATTACCATTCTTAAATTATTAGGGACAAAAAAATAAAAATTTAGAGTAAAGAGCGCTGGGTTAAGAGAGGACCAGCCCCCGTTAAATACGGAAAATTTTTGCTCGTTTTAAGTTTTAATATCGCTGTTTAGTTTCATTTGAAAAAACAAAAATTATTCTATTTTCATTCACTTAGTACCCTGCCAACGTTTGCCCAAAATATGAGGAGGGTAACCATCTTCTCAAATCTAACAATTTATATCAAATCTCAACTTTTGCAAAACAATGGTTTGAATGGCTCACATAGTGTACTTGCTTTTCTAAATAAATTTCCGTCTTTTAAAATAAATTATCATCTCCGACATAAGAGGCTTTTTCCCAGGGGTATACCCAAGAAGGGGCACGGGCCTGGGGAGCTGAACCCCCTCCCTAGAGGTCTTGCGTTTAAAATACATACTGAGTATTATATAAAATTTGGGATTCTGATAGAGTTTTGTCTATTCTAAATCTTTGTTAAGTTTTGATTAATAACTATGACTTTAATTACTTTTTTTTCTTGATATGTTCGCATAAGATCAGTAAGCCCCCTTTCTTAAGAAATAGTAAAATTCAATACGACTTTTTTATTGCTTATGGTATTAACAATTCTTGAGTGAGTCATAGGTGGAATAGAGATTCAAGGCCGCTCCTAGATATTCATTGCCACTTCCCTCCAACATAAAAGTATCCTATGAGATTTTTTTTTTCATTCGAAAAAAAAAAACTAAAATTCCTCCTTTCATAGCCGATTGATTTTAAGCTCTGCTGTTCCTTTCTCCGTAAAATTAACATACCTCTTGTTCTTCCAGCTTATTTCAGCCAAATTACACATGTTTTCAATCCTCTCTTAGTTATAGAAATTATTCATGGTAGACTACTGCTTCTATGTGGCTGAACCCCCCCCCCCCCCGAGATATTTTGATGAAAAGATATAATCTACACAATCTTGTATTTGATTCATCTAATTATATATATATATATATATATATATATATATATATATATATATATATATATATATATATATATATATATATATATATATATATATATATATATATATATATATATATATATATATATATATATATAATATATAATATATGTATATATTATACATATACATATATTATACATATATATGTATATATATACATATATGTATGTATATATATATATATATATATATATATATATATATATATATATATATATATATATATATATATATATATATATATATATATAATATATATATATATATATATATATAATATATATATATATATATATATATATATATATATATATATATATATATATATATATATATATATATATATATATATATATATAATTAACATTTCCTTCTTTTTTCTTGTGAAACATAACAATTACTAAAAAAAAAATAACGAAATACTGTGAGCAAACGTTTCTTTGAACCAGTCTCGCTCCAACGTTGTTGAGCATTAGTTTCCTTTGATCACCCCTGGAACTATTATTTTTAAAGAATAATAAAAAAGAATTTTTCCGTTGTCCCACTTTTCAAGAAAAACAGAAAATCCTCATTTGCATAGATAGAAGAATAAGCTTTCAATTCTGAAGTACAAATACCATCTTTAATTCTGAAGTGACAAATTGGATTCAATGGTGCCATGTATTGCTTTGCGATGTTGTTCTCTCCATTTTCTAAATTGCAAAAATTTGTTTTTATGCTAGTAGTTTTTATCTTTTATGTTTGCATTGCATTCAAAGTGCATTTTTTTCGATTTTGGCTAAACTTGCTCAGGACGATCTATACTTACCGCCCACTGCCATGAACAGTTTGATGCATTACCTTTAAAGTGTTAATTGTCAAATAAAACTACAACTAGTTATTTTGTAGTTGGATGCAACCACAAATTATGAAAAGAAACAGTTTATATACGTATAAATATAACGGTGATTCATGACTGACAGGATTTTTGGCTATGATTTTTTTTTTTTTTTTTTTTTTTTTGATTCGTTAACTGTGAATGACGTTTTGCAATTAACAACACCGTTAAAAATGATTCTTCTAGTAAAAAAGAAAAAAGTACGTTCATTATAGGAGTATATTAAAATTTAATGACTAATGATGATAGATATATAACAATTCCTTTGTTCTTCTTCTAAAATATCACAATAACTAAAATAAATAACAATTAAATTTTGAGCACATCTCTAGAGATAATAAGTTGCATTACTTCGTTAGTTCCTTCTAATATTTGGTGGACACGAATGTCTCTTAAATACTGTTGAACAGCATAATCTTTCAGATATCCATAGCCTCCATGCATCTGCAATGCCTTGTTGACAATCTAAGAAAGGTAATAACAAAAAATTAAAAAGGAGAGCCACATAATAACAAAAAATACTTGTACTTCAATGGAAATCATCTCGCACAACACCGATGATTCTTGACACCTGAATTGATCATTCTGAGTCTTCTATAGCTAGCTTCTCCAAATACATTGCTAATGAGGTTACTATATATTGTCAAACTGTCTTTTCAAGTTCATGATATGCCCATATCCCACTTAATATGTCCTCTTCAGCTTCTTTTCAAGAATTTAGGCAGATCACCCACAAAAATGTAAAAGATATGTTTAGGTAGTTTTTGTAGGATAAGATTTTGTCATTTTAGAACTCGTAGCATTATTATGTTTAATTTTTTAAAGGTGTAATTTGAGGAATTCTAGTTTTACTGAAACCATACAGCGTCCATAAATCAAATCATAGCCTACGGCATCTATTCAGTATGAACCTAAGCAAGAGTAAATCTTAAAGTGAAACATAAAGATACATCAGCAGGGGCGAATCTCCAGCATTTTTATTGGGGGTGGGGGGGCAAGAAGGCTCCATATGCAGATAGTCAAGGGGCATGGGATATATAATAGTTTTTTTTCAAACGACGCCCCTTGAAATCAGACAGAACAAAGTAGAATAATCCATTGGAATGACATTAGGCACGAATCGATATGATTAATGGTACACAGAAAAAACCTACCAGGAACCTGGAAGTTCAAGTCGTGATGACCCTTGTACCTTTTTTATGTCAAAAACAATTTTAATAGACATTAAATTCACAAAATTACATGGAAACCATGCATTTTGCGACAGATTACTTTCTAGAACAAGCATAACCAGAGCTGATAACGATCAGAGTAAAAAACAAAAACAAAGAAGAACTATTATTTGAATAGTTGCCAAACCATGTCTTACAGCGTTTTGCGTTGACTAAAATTTAACCGCATAACTTCACAATGTATTTTAAAACTGTTAGCCTAACCTTGAGTTTCTATTTATAAACATCTTATTTTGTTAAGTAGCATTCAAAATAAGATTAGGAGATAATTTTTTCTTTCATCAATGGAACATGGACTGCGAGGATTACAGCAATAGGTCATAAAAAAAAAATCCCCGATACTTTCATATATCCCTTATCTTTTTTAACATGATTTTCATGCATTTCTTTATTTATTTTTTTGTTTCTTTCTACAGTTAGTCACAAGCTATTTCAGATAAGACAATTCAAATAGAACTGAAACTCCCAGCTGCGATAAAAGACAATACGTCGCCTTATTTTCTGCTGTTCATGGTAAGAAGCATTCCTATACTTGTCAGCAATCAATTTTTGAATTGAAATTTGTACAGCTCTGAGAAAGTTGTAATATTCTAAACAGTAAATACAACACCATCTTCGCGAGGACGAGGTAAAAACTCATAGAGTACATACACATAAAACAACCAATATATATATGAAAAACATGTTCGTGTTCATTTGTGTCTTCCTAAAAGTGTCAATGAATTTTTCCACTTTTGAAGATTTCAAGGCCTTGAGTAACAGCTATCATTCTGCTGTGGGAGGTCAAAATCATAAAATTCGACGGACACATCATCTGATCGTCAAAAGACTTTAAGAAGTTATTGAGTATACTCTTCCGAAGGTTTTAGGCTTAAAATCCCCCCCCCCCAAGACGTCCTTAATACATTTAGCACAAACTGACTTCTCAACAAAAACAAGTGACAGTCCCGTCCCGTCAACTTACTGACATGTTCCGGATGTTTAATTAATGAGTTAGTTAATTATGTATTCAGAGATCTAACACACTTCCGAAATTGTAAAATTTATTTTTCAATAATTTCTTTGAATTTGGTATTCAACAGTTTCGTAAATTTGGTAACAACCTAACAATTCTCCAATTTAAAAATACTGTCGTTGTTTCACAAGTGGGAAACATTTTCCTGGAAGAAGGGGGAATTATCGGAACGGAACTTTAAGCGGGGGAAGTATTGGAGTATGGGGGTCCATATTAAAATGGATTTAATTTGCATATCTTTCTCGAACTCTTTCCTTATGGGGATGTGGTACATAAAAGACTTGCCCTATCTCGCCCTTTATATACGATTTTAGTTTGTGTGGCCAAACTATCTAGAATTATGTTGGCGGCCTAGATATAGCTTGTAGAACTTAAATAATAGATTTAAATAAATGAGAGAAAATTATATTTCAATGATATCTTAGAACAAGAGCCAAGAGCTCATATGGCAGTACAACTAGCAAAATTCTAAGAATCAACAGACTGATTTAAAAGGAAAATCAGAGGCTTAATGCCGGTCGGGATCTAAAATAAGAGCTCTGAGACACGAGGTCCTTCTAAAAACCAAAAAAACGTAAGTTAAATATACCTCTTTTTTCTAAATTTTCCTCTCCCTTCAGCACCCAGATAGTCGAATTGGGGAAAACGACTTTATCAAGTCAATTTGTGCGGTTCCCCGACACGCCTACCAATTCTCATCGTCCTAGCACATCCAGAAGCACCAAACTCGTCAAAGCACTAGACCCCCCTAACTTCCCCAAAGAAAGCGGATCCAGTCCGGTTACATCAATCACGTATCTATGACATTTGCTTATTCTACCCACCAAGTTTCATCCTGGTCTCTCCACTCTAAGAGTTCTCCAAGATTTCCAGTTTCCCCCTCCAACTCCTCCCAATATCACCAGATCTAGTCGGGATTTAAAATATGAGCTCTGAGACATGACTTCCTTCTAAATATCAAATTTCATTAAGATCCGGTCACCCGTTCTTAACTTTAAAATACTTCAATTTTTTTAACTTTTCCGAATTAATACCCCCCCCCCCCAACTCCCCCAAAGAAATCGGATCCGTTCTAATTATGTTAATCACGTATCTATAACTTGTGCTTATTCTTCCCATCAAGTTTCATCCCGATCTCTCCACCGTAAGCGTTTTCCAAGATTTCTAGTCCCCCCAACTCCCCCCAAGGACACTCGACCCGGTCGGGATTTAAAATAAGAGATCTGAGTTACGAGGTCCTTCTAAATGTGAAATTTCATTAAGATCTGATCACTCCTTCTTAAGTTCAAAATTCCTCATTTTTTCAAAATTAGCCCTCCCCCCAACTCTCCCAAAGAGAGCAGATCCGTTCCGGTTATATCAATCACGTATCTAGGACTTGTGCTTATTTTTCCCACCAAGTTTCATCCCGATCCCTCACTCTAAGCGTTTTACAAGATTTTAGGTTTCTCCCTCCAACTCCCCCCAATGTCACCGGATCCGGTCGGGATTTAAAATAAGATCTCTGAGACACGATATCCTTCAAAATATCAAATTTCATTAAGATCCGATCACCCGTTCGTAAGTTAAAAATACCTTTTTTTTCTATTTTTTCTTTCCGAATTAACCTAACTTATCTGGAAGAACCTAAACTAGCAAAACCGGGACCGACAGAATTTGCGATCGCTCTATGTCACTTGGTAAATACCAAGTGCCATAAAAACCATTTAATTTCTTTCAATTTGGGCCTGATATAGAGATATTCAGTTTTGATGAGACTTACATCATCAGGAAATACGAATTCCGTTTTTTCTATTAGTCGGACCGGAATTGTCTAATTTAAGTACAGGAAAGCTTAGACCCTAAGAATATTTTAGTCTACCTGCTCGAAAATAATGAAAATCAGGAGGAATTATAATTTGACCGATCTTGCCACGTTGGGAATTTCTGTGCTGTCAACCGCCTTGATCGACACACAAGCCAAGAAAAGGTACCTTTCAGTGTTTTATAGAAGCATTTGGTCAAAGTTGAGGCGTCTGGTCAAAGTGGGGGCTGGGGGGACAAACCAAGGTCTGTGAGGGGCAGCTGCCCCATAGTAATCTATGCCTCTGGTTTCCTTCAACTTACCATCCATTTAACATGTTTGTATATTTACGGGGTCCCAGCTAATAACCCACTCTATTTTTCAAACGTAATTAGAAATCTTGAACGATTGTCACCGGTAAGCCCAGAGAAAAAACGCGGTTTCGACTTTGACTTTCAACGAAAATCTCTAAGCTGTTAATGTATTTATAGTATCCAGATAATTCCCCACTCCCCTACCCAAAGAAAATACTTTGAATTCGACTTTTAAAGATTTTTCGTAGTTGTTAGTGATTTAACACTTTTATGGCTAAAGTTCCCCCCCCTCCGGATGATTCCCTCCCTAGACGGTTACCCCTTGAAAAAATATTCCTGCGTACAAAATTTGGCTCGTTTGATAAAATTTGGCTCGTTTGATAAAATTACTTGAAATAGATCATAAGGGTGTAAGTGTATCCTGGTTATCAAGGATAACCAGGTTTTTTTTTTCTTCCATCAAGATGTGATCCATTCCTAAAAACAAACTTGCTTTCACTCCATTCATTGGCAAATATCAACTTTTCTTATTTGTCAACCCCCAAATTCTTGATTGATCTTGATAACTAAGCCCCCTAGAGAGGTCGCTAATTGAAGCTTTGTCCTGAAAACATAGCAATTAGCTACCACACCACTTTATGCAATAAAAATAAATTGATTAGGTAATTTGCATAAATGATGGAAAAATGACTTATTTATTCAGTCTGGGATTAACTCTATAGTGAAAAGCATTACGTTAAAATAAAAAAAAAATAAAAAAATCAATATTCGTGTTTAGTAATTCAGTGCATTATCGTACTTTTCAATTTATGGACTCCATTCTTCAATAAAAAGGCAATTGCAGGGGAAACTCCTTAGGTGAGGGAATTTTCCGCAGAGGGAAAGAGTTTTCTCGTTTGAGGAGTTAAACCCAAAAGAAGAGGAATTTTTAGCAGAGGGAGAGGAAATCTAACCATGGGGAGGAGGTATTTTCCGTAGGGGAGGAAGGAATTTCCCACAGAAAGGTTTTTCAGGGGGAGAATCGTCCGAGGGTGAGTTTTCTGGGGGGATTTTGGGTGGGAGTTGGTGGATTTTCAGGAAGGAGTATTTTTCTGGGGGGATTTTCAGCGTGAGACGAACAAGCTAGTATATACCTTATCTTTATAAGCGAGCAAATGTGGATGTAGTAGTAGTAATCGGATTAACGACGCTTATTGACTAACAAGGTCCCTGCGTCAGCCATGCAGTGTGTTACTACAGCGAGGTTCGATCTAGTAAAGAGCGAAGGCGAAACACAGCTCATAGTAACCAAAAGTTGAAAAACACGTTTTGAACAAAATTACCTGATGAGAAAAAAATTACCATCTGACTATTTCGATTTGTCTTAAAAGTAGAAGTTTATTGCGAAAAAGAAATTTATGGTGATATCAAAAAAGTCTGAAACGAGTGAAACCCAAGGCTGTACCCCCCGGGAGGGGGGCTAGGGGGTTTGAACCCCTGCCCCCGAAATGTTTGTCTGACTCGTAAAAACGTAATGAAAGTGGATATAAACAAAGTTTTTGCGTTTTTTGAGTTATTGTGTAGAACCCTCCCTCCAACCGAAAAAATTCTTTATGTAAAACATCCCCCGAAGAAAAATTCTTGATACGGCCCTGGTGAAACCCCTCGGAAATGGCGTCAAAGCAAAATGAAAATTGCACCATTGGAATGACCATGGTTGAAAACCTGGTATAGGAGAATTACAGTCCTCCACCTTGAATAATAAAGAAAATCCCTTTTTTGCATGGGTAGCACTGATGTGTTTCCTTTTTGTTCTTTTTCAACCATGGATAGCGGGTTACCAGAAGACTACAGAAAGATGTTTAATGGTTCATTTAAAAGACACTGCTCATATCTATGTGCTTTTTGCAAATTCCACCCTCTGCAAGTGAACTATCTAAAGTGTTTGAATTTGAAAAAAGCTAATTATGTAAGCTAATGTGCATCAGGAGTCATTCTTAAATAATTGGATATTATTAGTGTAAAGAGCAAGGTACAGAGGAGGAGGCAATCGCCTCATATGCGTAATAGCTTCTGTTCGTTTTAAGGTTTAATGTTGCTCCTTACTTTCAGTTGAAAAAAAATTGTTTTGTTCATTTCATACATATATTGATAAAAATAGTGCAAATAAACCAGCTGATGATATTTCCCCATGTCTGTATGATTATAGAAAATTAGCACTTTACTGAAAACACAAAACCAAGAATAAAAACAAAATACTGATTTAGGAGTCAAAAGTAAGTGCGTAACCTGATAACAACCAACTAATTTATAACTCTTTCATAGTCTTACACCAGCTGTGACATCAATTACTTTCAATAGACAATTGAAATTGCCTTAAAACATAAGCATAAAAATAAACATTATTTTGATAATCGCAAATTCATTGAACAGTCTACAAACTAATAATGAAATGTCCCTTTCAGAGCAAAAACGAGATCCAATCATTAGACTGAGCTCATTGAGCAGGAGTGATACTCAATTAAACGAAAAAAAAACAACAAAGCAATAATCCTAAAATGCTTCATTTTTACACTGCAAAAAGTCGTTTATTTCCTCTAGCTTGATCGATATGTGAAAGATAGAATGTGAAACAATAATCTTTGTTCGTTTTAAGTCTCAGCTTCACTCTTTACTCCCCCCTCCCCCGAAAAACTTTTTTTTATTAATAGAATGAAGGAACATGTTAGGTTCACGTGTTTGAGCGGTTAGAAGACAAAGAAAAATTGCAATGTAACGATAAAAGCGGCAAAGGATAAAAAAACCTCCAGAGCTATTGCTGTCGCATAGGATGTCCGGTCGACGTTTCAGTTGCTGGATGTTTTTACAGGGACAAGTAAGCAAGCTTGTCGCCTTGCTGCGATGGGAATCGAACCGTGATCCCTTATTCCCAAGCAGAGCAATGGAGTGAAGGAACGTGTCAATTTAGCATGTGTGAGTCTACGATTGATAAACAGGGAGGAGAAATTAAGATTTAGTACATATGACACATGCAAAATTAAATGAACATAAACATTCCTATTGATCAATTATATAATGCAATTAAAGCAAAAATACGACGATGGGGGAAAAACTGGGAAAGAAGTTTTTCGTATCTATAACGTTATGTAACTTTACACATTTTAAATGGGTCTGAGCAGCTAAAGTAAAAGACATGGAAAAAAAGTTGGAGGTAATGATGCAGGAAAATTAAGTGCAAACAAGATCTGCGACTGGAAGACATTTGACAACCAGCATCACAACGAATACATCGAATCATAAATCAAATCTGCTGTTAGAAGAAACAACAGTGAAAATCACAACGAGTCCAAAAAGAAAACAAATCCTATAAAATGGATGATTCTTTGATGCATTGCATTCTTTGCATTGACGGGAAGGAGGAACTGAATTCACACCAGAACCTCTTAACTCGATTGAAGTTCCTTTTTTGACAACTCGTGACTTAAAACCAAAGAATATAGATATAAATACTCCGTTTAAATGAATCCTACAATTAGAAGAGAAGCAACAGTGAGAATCACAACAAGTCAGAGAAGAAGACAAAATCCTATAAAATGGATGATTGTTTGATGTATTAACTGGATGTAGGAACTGAATTCACGCCTGAATTTATAAGATTATGCTAATAAGCCCCCGAGTGCCGGGGCCCGGGTGATATACGTATCAAAGTCAACATTTGCAATTCCGTTTTTGAATAGCGTTTAATCTGTGTACTAACTATATTTCAAAAAAAACAGTTTTACTGTTTTAGGTCAAACTAAATTTCTCCTTCAGAGTTTAAAGCTAAAATGGGACTATTTTACTTTAAAAATGAAAAATTACAACATTGAGGTGGTCGGGATTGAGATGAAATCAAAACTAAAATTTTCGGATACATTTACAACAACGGATTTCAAATAGACATATAGACAGATATTTATTCATATATAGTCAATAAACAATACTAAGCAATAACGCCACATTCCATATGGCTTTATCGCATTGATAGCAGTAAAAACGTTTAATCTTGCTGATCTCAAGTCGAAAATAGAACTAAATTCTGCTTAATCTTGATGACTTCTTGTTTAACTTGTAGACAACTTTAGCTATGGGCCAACATTTGATTTGGAACTTGTTTCAAGAACTCCCATAGACGCAAGGGACTCCACGACTCAGTCCTCCCCAACCACAAAAAAAATATGAAAGCAAAGGAGTTTTAAAAAGACGTCAATATTTACTGTTAGTACACTTGGACTTGAGATAAGCAGAAATGATGAGCCCTAGTCCCCATCCCAGGCAAGACAACTCTAAGCCCGATGAAAATTTCCTAGAAACTGGCTAGCAGTTTGGATATCCATTATTTGCTCTGGCATAGTATTAAGTCTCTGATATAAAAGATGAGAATTTTCGCACAAGGCTTAAGAGCGGGATCTTTTAAAAATTTACTACTTGCATCTAATTGTTTTCAAAAGATAATTAAAAGTAAAGTGCCCAAATAGTCTCCAAACAGCCCATGGCGCTGAGCAGAAAACAAAATTGACTTTAGAGAATTATCTTTGGCATAGAGCCTGTTTATGTAACGGCAAAGGAATTATATAAAATAGAAGAGAAAATCCCCCATAAACTATGATATAAGCTAGAGATTTCTGAATACAAAAAAAGAAAATAACATAGGTGAATAGTGAATGGATACATAACGAAAGTGGTACTTTAATTCAGTGCCCAGAGATGATGTCATGCATGAAATAAATTCTCAAGCCAAAAAATAAAAAGCAACAGAATACATCAAAAATGCAGCAAAGAATGCATCCATCCGTCTTCTGTGCATAGACAACAAGCCCAACGCTGTCTTTTATGAGCTAAAATAATATGTAAGATAAACCCCACTTTTATTTACCTCAAAACATTTTTCAGTAGCACTGAATTTGGCCATTGAACATAAAGTAACAAGATCTGGATGATTTGTATCCAAGGCCAAGGCTGCATTTCGGATTAAAAGTCTTGAAGCTACGAGATCAGTTGCCATTCTTGCAACCTCGAACTGGTTGTGCTGCAAAAAAAAGTTGAGACAAAATAAACCTTATATTTGCTTCTCCTCGACCCTTTACACTGCTTCTCCTCTAATAAAAAACATTTACCAAATCAAAATAACTCTGCTTGATCCACTAGAAGGTTGGAAAGGAAGGTTGACTTGTTCCGACTCTTTTACAAAAAGAAACAGTGAGGTTTTCAACGCTGGCGTCAAAATGCCAACCATTTCCTGTTTTTAAGGAGGTTCTAAACTAGTTTAATATTAACTAAACTTTAAGTTCTTCCCAATTCAATATTAAAGTTGGGGTTGTAAAAAGGATTGGGCTTTTTATTACAGATTGATTTGAAACAAGTGACAACGAAGAGCAGAAAAAATACGCTAGATGCTAGAATTAAACTATAAGAAAAACATAAAGAGAAGAAATGGGAATATCCTAAGAGCGATATGCATCAGTTCTGTTATAAGACAAATCTTGTTCGTTATAAAATGTAGAACCAAGTTTTTTCAACTTTAAAGAAAGTGAAATGTTCTGAAATCTTGCTCAAGGAACTGCTTTGCGTAGGTTTGTAATGGAACTACATTGTAATGGGTGCCTGCAATTTTTCGTTTGGGGGAAACTTCCTGCACATTTTTTGGGAGGAATAGGATAATTTATAACGCTGTAGAAAAGGGGGAAGGGTAGTGTGCCATGAGAGACGAAGAATCGGCATCAATGATTTCATAAATAAATACTTTTAAAACAATTCTTCATTGTCCTATTTCTGCGACTTTTGAAGAGATGGTGTTATCAGTGAATATGGGCACGTAAAATGCATGTTTAAAAAAAAATCCCTACGAGGTGTGCAAAAGCAGCTTGACGACTATTTTGAGTTCCAAGCAAACTAACAGTATCTGTAAGCTATAAACGATCCACAAAAATATGAAATCACTGGTAATCAGAGATAACAAACTGAATAGCAAGTACTGTTTGAAGCCTGTTACGAAAAGTATGGCCAACTTACTATAAATTGCACCTACTCTTTGGCCTATTCTGCATAAATCCGAATTTAAGCGTGAACACAGGCCATTCAACAGTACACCATGACTTTAAAAACAACGTTTTGCCCCTTCTATACAGGCCATAATCATTATAGTTAAAAGCATAAGCCAAACTGAATTGAATAGACAGAGATAATTCAAAACTGACGCATACTTAGGACTTTACCTTTTTTTAATCCCGCTTCCTCTCCTCTCATTAGTACCTATGAAATAGTATATTTTCTTTTAAATAGTATATTTAAATAGTATCTTTGAAATACAAAACTATTAAGTTTATTTCTGCAGCATCTACACTTAAAAATAACAAAATTAAAGAGTAGTACCTTTTCGAAAATCCTAAAGTTTAAGCAGTATTAACTAAACAGAAATAATTATAGGATATTCAACAACCAATTAAAAGTTCTAAAAAATGTTGAGCCATTTTCTTTGACGTTACTCTTCCGTTATAGTACCTCTTCCAAGGTGAAACTAAAATCACATTAAATTTAGAGAATTCCTTTTTCAATCATTTCAAAATCCCTGTATTTGCCATAAAATTCCCTTCCTTCCAAAAATACTCTCAAATATTCTAAATTCCGAAATACTCCAAGCAAAAACCTCGTCTTTACATCCCTTTGCACGAAAAAAACTTAACAATTAAACAAGATACTTCAAATCACAGCGCCATCTTTTTGGGATGGCGCTGTGAGCGCTACGAAATGACTGACCCTTGTCATCCCAGTTTTAGCTTTTTTCGAGTTTCCTGTAGTGGTGGTGTAAGTGACGAAGACTTAATGTTCCTGACCTTGCTTAGTGATATTTTCATAAAAATTAAATACGAGAAGATCACTTTATTTGACCTTTATTCACCTTGCTTGGTGGCGGCACGACATCTATATACAACATCCATACATTAATCTAGATGGCGCTCACGCCGTTGAGGCTCTAGACCATCTGGAAAGTTTAGCCCTATATATGTGTGAGATCAAAATCAAACACCCTAAGAAATTCATATAATGCTGAATGCAGTTGCTCACGGACTAGTAATTGGTTTGATGACCAACCAAGCAGGTATCAGCAGTTTGATGAAAATGCTCATTAAAATTAGACCCTATCCATTTTCACCACTAGCGCCATCCACCTTCATTCGTTTAAACGAACTTGGACTGCTGAAGGCTCCGCCAGGACGCGTTACTGTGTACGGACAGAAAAGAAGAAGAAAGCGCGGGAAAAGAGCTGGAATAAGAGTTAAAACTAGACAAAGAGAGCACCCCAGTAAAGCGATTGAAACAATTGTCTCTGCCAGAACACCAAATTACCAATAACAAAAAGACAGGTTCTACATAGAAGTAAAAATTTTGAACCCGAAACCTCTACCCTCCCTCTCAAGATATGACGCAGACCCACGCCCTGAAAGCTCTAGGCTACCCTCATCAACTCTGTCTCCCGTCGCATACAATGCAAAGAAGCGTTTTCCCGCATTCCTGCTTTGTAACGCGCGTTCTCTTTGCAATAAAATAGATGAGATCGATGTAGTATTACGGCAGAACAATGTTTCTGTCGCAGCCATAACAGAAACTGGGAACCTGACTAAAGTGACAGGAAAGCTCATCGGCTATGCCCTATATCTCAGAACAAGACAAGCTATTGGCGACCAGAGACTAGGCGGTGGAGTAGCCCTTTACTTACGTGAAGATATCCCTATGAAGGAGCTACGTGAACTCGAAAGCACTGAACATGAGGCTGTGTGGGTTTGGTGCAAACCATCAGCCATGCCGCGTGCTTACTCATGCATCATCTTTGCTTCAATCTCCTACCCTGAAAGAGCTAAAAACCGCCGTGATCTTATCACATACCTCCAAAAGACTGTCGAACACCTTCTTGCTTTTTATGGAAACCCTACAATTGTTCTGGCTTGGGACTTTAACAAAACCAAGAAAAGCTGGCTAGCATCATGCCTTTCCCTCAAGCAGGTTGTAAATTTCCCAGCACATGAATCCGGCAGCATACTTGATTTAATCCTGACCAACTGTGAGACATATTACCAAACCCCTGAATCCCTTGGGTCACTTGCCTGTTCTGATCACAACGTTGTACTCAGGTCAGCTGCCGCTTCAATACTCAAGCCTAAAATTAAGCGTGTCAAGTACCGTCCACTTACTGATTCAGCGATTTGCACCTATGGTCGATGGATAGCTACTTACCCTTTTCCAGAAGTCTATGGAGACGAAAGACTCGATAAAAAATGTCAACTGTTCAACGAAGTTCTCCATGCAAATACCTTGAGTTTTTTCCAGAAGACTTTCACTAGATGTGAAAGTGATAAACCCTGGATAACCCCCCAAATCAAGAAACTAATCCGAAAAAAGTGCAAGCTTTTCCAAGAAGGAGATTCGCAAAACGCGAAAAAATTGCGAAATCACATTACCCCTTTCACGAGAAGTGCGAAGGAAGATTACGGGCGAGAGAAATTTTCGGACAGTCTTAGGCAAACTAATCCCAGGAAATGGCACAGAGCGGCCAAGCAAATCACTGGCAAACCCATTCATAACAGCATAAAAATAAGCCACCCTGACGGAACATACACAACTGCTGATGAGGTTAATCAATATTTCACCCGCATCTGGACCTCATTTCTTTCTCCAACACGAGCTAAGAAGTCAGAAATACTTGACTCCTGTACAGAAGAAGGTGAAATTGTTTTCGATGAGATGACAACCTATAAGACCCCGATGAAGGTGAAAGTAAACTGTTCAGCTTATCCAGACGAACTTCCACCCAAACTGATTCGAGAATACGCTCCTTTCATTGCGAAACCACTCTCAGTGCTGATAAACCTTTGCTTTCGTATAGTGATCTTTCCAGCTGTTTGGAAGAAAGCTTACGTTAGAATAATTCCGAAGGTTACCAACCCCAAGAGCTGTGACGAACTTAGACCTATTTCGTAAACAACATGCCTGGCAAAAGTGGTCGAGACCTTTATCATGACGGTCTTACTTGATCAAATCAAGGGATCTATCGACCAGAGACAATACGGCGGACTGAAAGACTGTAATACCTCAGTGTACCTAGTGCGGATATACGATAGTCTCAAGTGGGTGGAAAAAGGTCACAGTTTTGTAGACCTTGGTGCAATAGATTTCCAAAAGGCATTTGATTTAATCAATCATATTGTAGCTGCCCTTAATCTCAGACTAATGGGGGCTAAGAAAAAGACTCTTACGCTCGTGTTGGACTTTCTCAGTCAGAGGATGAATCTTGTGTTTGCTCTCTACGAAGGTGACAGTAATTCCGAATGGTCCTCATCCACCTGAGGAGCCCCTCAAGGCACTAAGCTTGCAGCTATTGTATTCTTGTCTGTAATTAACTTCCTCATAGCTGACTATGACGACCGCTACAAGTTCGTGGATGACCTGTCATTTATCCTGAAATATTTAGTACAAAACGGAGTTGTGACGCTAAAGTACAGTTCAGATTTTTTCAGTGTTTTCAAAAAGAGTGCGCGGAGCTAAATCTTGAGATTAATTGAATTGAATTTATTTATAACCCTTTATAATACACATGAAAAACGGAGTAAAATGTGAATAAAAGAAAAGAGGAAAAAGAAAAGAACCTAAAAAACTAAACAAAAAACTTTGCAACACTTCACCTTTACTTAAAAACACTCACAACATACAAAAGCAAAACATTCATTGAATCAAAATAGCGCTCCATGGTTGCCGACCAATTCTACTATTATAAGCTTCTATGTTTTTTCTGATACAAGCATTCGGTTCTATGATGCCGTATCTTTTAATGACCCAGGAGTTGCTTGACCATGGTGGAAGGGCAAGCAGGTATTTGGCATACCGGAAATAGATTCGCCGAAGCTCCTTCGTCACGGTTATCGTAAACGTAAGCCAAAAAGGTGCAAGATATAGGAAATTCAGGAGTGCAGAAGCATTGTAAAGTTTCACTAGCAGTTTGCGGTTGAGTCGAAGTTTGTTTGCTACCAAGCTTCCGTATGCAGTTGCTGTTCAACGTTGGAAATGAAGGATCAAGAGCCTTCTAGTTGCTTTAAGAGTGTCACCGATGGGAAGCTCTAAATATTTCATTTGTGATTTTGGGGAAACTGGCGCGCCGTCGAGATTAATAGTAAATCCTGCTCGAGTTTCAACCCAGTTGAACAGAACCACGTCCGATTTTTCTCTATTGAATGTAAGGTTAATCTTAGCATATTCTTTACTTAAAATGGTAAAATTTCTTTCGAACGACTGTACTGTTCGACTGGGGTTAAAATATCATCTGCATAAGCGATAAGTGGCACATCAATCCCTTTTAAAATACACGAAGGAACTGCGCTGGATTGAGCGTTCAGGATACAGTTATTAAAGGCAACTTGAGAGGTAAGGGCACCCTGTCTGACGCCTGGACGGACTGGAATAACGAAACGTGTTATGGTCCCATCAGGTAGCCTGATTACAACAGCAAGACGTGTCAACTCCCCGTTTATATAGCTCAAGGAGAATTTGAGCGTGAATCAGAGAGTCCGAAAGCATGGCTTATATCATGACTCCCTAGGACGAGCGAATCACCAGACTTATCAGCATCTATAAGTATTGACGATAGTGCAGTAAGTGCATGGGCACACCCTAGGCCTTTTTGGAAGCCAAACTGATATGGCGGCATGTAGCATTTATCTGTAAGTTCTAGCATTACGAGTGTTTCAAAAATCTTGCAGAAAGTAGTAGCAACTGTAATAGGGCGATATGAAGAACACTCATTCAGCGATTTTTTTTTTTGGAACAGGAGTAAGACGACCAGAAGAGAACGAGGAACTATTCCAGTTGTGAACTCTATTTGGAACATGAGATCAAGGTGACAAAATAACAGGGGACTTCCAAGAAGAATGTGTTTAGCACAAGTATTATCTGTACCCCCTCGAAAAAGGTTTCTTAATTTTTTGCACAGAATTCATAATATCAGACAGGGAAACAATAAACATGGTCTTTTTTCACTGCCTGAAACCATATACAGTCTTTTTTGACAGTATCCGATTGAGATCACACTTAAGGGGATATTCTACTTTAGAATCAGGTTCTGAAAACTCTTTCAAAAAATGATGTTGCCAGGCCTCAGCAGAGATATGAGCTGACGGAGCGTTTCTTTCACTCTGGTTGCGGGTCAAACTTTTCCACAGAAGCGTCGGACTACTCATTATCTTTTCTGAAAAATCAGAACGAATAGCGGCTCTATGTTTTTGCAGTTCTTTGGAAAAATAGCGCTTTGTGGAAATCCGTATTTGGTCCACTATGCCGTTCTTTGGTCCCCCGCATTCTATCCATATGCCTAGCCAAAATTTGGCCTTCTGGCAGGCTTCAACAAGGGACGGGTTCCCGGACCAGCCCTTAACTTGTGACCCGGCATGGACTCTGGATCGAGGGACAAAGTGCGATTCCGCTTGTAGTAGCGCAAGCGAAATAAGTGACGAGTACATATTTAGTTTTAGACGAATTTCAGACGTGGGAATAGGTACTGATGTTTGGAGCAAGTCAAAAGGTATTTTTATCTTCGAAAGTAGATTATCAAGCGAGTACTGATACTGAGTCAAATCGGTTTTACTCCATTCAATGATTGTTCTCCATTTTAAAGGTCGATTTGCGCGCATTCGATAAAATGGTGCACTGATTCGGAACGACAGCGGTAAATGGTGAGAAACAAAAAATTCACGGAGCACATCTACTGTTAATGAGCTACTAAAAATACTACTAGATACAAGGACATGATCAAGGTTAGAAACTGATCCGGTAGGGTGAATGTACGTGAAGTAACCCGCTTTCGGTACAAGAGCACTTTCATTTGGAATCAGACTAAGCAGAAGAACTGAACGGGAGCTTTCACTTTTGGATATATCACAATTAAAGTCCCCGAATATCATCCAAAGGAGACGAGAAGCACTAATTTTATTCATACATTTCCACAGTTCTTTGCAGGCTAGAGCAAACTTCATTTCGGAGCAATCGTCTCTGTAGTCGGTGGGCAGGTACATATTTATTATAACAGTCTCGCCAACTCTAACTGCTAAGAAATGGTCGGAACCAGCGAACAATTCGGTGTTAATATGCCCACTTATTAGCGTAGCAAGTCCACCCGAGGGGCACCCTCGTTTCTTAGGGTTTTTTTCGCTGGTACAAAATGGACCATGTGTGAGGGTAAGGCATCCAATATATTTCTAGTGTCGTTTGACAGAAACTGTTCTTGGAGACAAATAATTTCTTCGGTGTGGCAGAGCTGTTCAAGCAAGGTAATTTTGGTACTAAGACTACCATTCATATTCCACGAGACGAAACGCTTGTCAATATAAAATGCATTCATTTTGGGCGTTTGAGGTCATTAACTTCACTGACTTGTTAGATGGGCAGCTAGCGTGGTAGCATGTGTGTCGGGTGCTTGTATAGCTTAGGCACCGCATCGCATTCTGGCAAGGATTTTCTATCGTGGCACCATAGTTATTTTGAGCACAACGGGCACACTTCGATATGTTTTTATACTGGACCGCTATATGGCCAGATTCATGGCAGTTGTAGCAACGTTTCGGAAGAAAGACGAATTCTTGAATTCTGAAACTTTCAAAGCCCACTTTCATTGACAGTTTTACGGCAGTATCAAGGTATTCACGACTTGGAAAATAAAGCTTGAATGCGCGTGATTTTCCACATTGTTCGGCTTTCTCACATCCAGAAACTAGACTTTGAATTATCTCTGCGTCAAGGGGTTCAGGTATCCCTTTAATCAGTCCTATGTATAAAGAGGTTTTTACTTTGGCATTGGATTCTGAATTTTTATTTTTGATCGCTAGCGCTATTTTTCTCGCCGTAGCCTTGTGAGCTACAGCCATGCGCCAACCGTTCCTTCCAGGCCTTAGTTCAACTTTGGTGGCGTCTAAAGCTTCGCCACATGCAGATTCGATAAAGTTCTTTCGTTCCAGTGGTGTTTTCAAGGGTGGAGGCTTTTTTATAACGACGGAGTATGATAGCTTTTGTGGAGCGTAAAGTTCACTAGAGGGGCTGGTATGGGTAGAACCGTGGAACTCACCTTTGTTAATACGTTCCATAAAGCCGCCAGAACGACGACACATGTCGTTTACTTTAGTAGTTATATATGCATGTATCTCCTCCACACAAGCCGGGACTTCTGTAGGTTCAAAAATAACGAAGGTAGGCAAGGCACGATTTTCCTTTGCTGACTTGACAAAGAATTTGGCTATATCCAAAACATTTTCATCATCTTTCAGAGACTTGCGAAAGGGGTCTGGTAGACCAGATTTTAACAGCAATAGTTCTTTTGCACTTAGGATGTCATCTCCACTGAAGAATTCCACAGCACGGCTTAAAATCAGCTGGTGTTTTATGACAGCGAGCATTGACCTCGACACAAAGTTTAATACCGCATTCTAAATGACATTATTTTTATTCATTATCGCTGCTAATCAGGCCGCAGTAACCAGTCCGAAAATCAGTGCAGGGGCGAGCCAAGCTCGTAATCAAGCGTCAGTTAATTCAGAATAAATTATCTCACAGGGATGATTCACAATGAATGAAGGAACAAGGGAAGTGTAAGGAACTCCTCAACTATTCCCCGCAATTTACGGGTAACTTAATACCGGCAGGTACAATACGTTGCTTGCGGGAGGCTCATTCCCCTCTTCTGCTTGTTCCCAGCACGCTTCTTAATTATATGAAATCAAAATTATCTATGGTCACTGAAATAATCAGAGTTTAAACCACTGAATTAATGCAGGCTTAAAATCCCAAAAAAAATATATTCACTCTGAATCTAGGTCAAGTTGAGCCATAGCAAATATTATGAAATAACAACTGAATTACCTGCGGTCACTGAATTAATTCGAGTTCATAGCACTGAATTAATACAAGTCCAAAACAGGCTTTAAAATCCAATAGATCGAAAGAGGTGTTCGAACTTGCAAGACTAAATGAAGACTAATTGAAGTGCGCTTTAACCCACTAAAAAGTGATGTTATGGAGCCAAATGTTCCATTCCTTCTAACAAACAGTATCAAGATCCTTGGAGTTACTTTCTCTAATGACTGCAGCTTTGCCGCACATATTGAAAACGTGGTTAAAAGTGCAAACGCTAGTCTACAGACTTTAAGCGGTATGCGTAGGTTCAGTGCGAACACAGAGAGTATTAAGTATGCATACATAGCGTAGGTCCGCCCCATTCTGGAATATGAGTGCCCTCAGCACTTAGAACAGTGTATCTTTGTCAGGAGCTTGAATCGGTTCAGAAGCGAGCGGTATCGATCATCTTGGGCCGCCGTGACATCCCCTAAGAAAAGGCTCTAGAAGTGCTAGGACTGCCGTCACTCCAAAACCGGTACGAAACTCTGATAATGAGTTTTGGAAAGTTCTTGCTTTCTAAATCTCAGCACCGTGACATTTTACCTGATCAACGTCTACCATCAAGAACGAGAAAGCAAGATAAGTTAGTTCCCGTTAAAGCAAGAACAAACCGATATGGTAATTCTTTCGTCCCGGTTTTCGTCAAAATGTACGATAAGAGTTAATATTTATACTTTGATTTATATTTACAAGTGTAGTTTGATTTTGAATATGTTGTAAAGAAACACACATCAGCGATAGCTGTCACGTTTTTGCTATTAAACCTGTCTACTACTACTACTACTACATTCTATTTTTAAGCATTTAATTCAATTACTTTCACGCAGCTCTTTCTAATTGCTCAAATTCTGTTTAATATTAATAGTGTTTTATTTATTTTTCAGTTATTTTCTTTTTAGTTTCTCATTGGTTCGCCATCCTCACTTTTACTAACATTAATTCTGAACTATCTTTCTAGACTAGGACTTCGTTCGAGGCAAAGCCGTTCAAAGGGTGGGGCGACAGGGGCAAGCCACCCTGGGCATCGTGACTGGGGGTATGGCGTTACCAAGGCTGGGGGGTTACCCCTTTGATCAAGTTTTTCTCTTTGACTCGGAATTTTTGCAGTGTGGTAAAATAAAACACAAGAAATCAACAAATAAAAAAAGGAAAATTATAAGAAATATATGGGAGTGTATGGGAACAACAAAACACTGTAAACTACCATACCCTATGATTCAAATTTTTTCAAGCAATGAACTATGCATATAATTTTGTCATATAATTAATTATAAGAAAACTTAAAATTCGTATTTCTACAAGTTTTTTTTTCTCGACGGATCTATGTAAATGCCATTGGTATACAGGTGTTTTAATTTTACGATGACGGAGTTGGAAGTTACCTGAAAACTGGACAGAGGCTTTCCAAATTGTTTTCTTACTTTCAAGTAGTCGACTGCCAAATCTAAAGAAGCCTGCGCGGCACCCAGAGAGCAAGAAGCTACAAAAAAAAACGAAATTAATATTTAATCGCTTATTTTTTAAGTCACGTACATGATTAACACTGAAACTTAAGTGGTTACCAAAACTGCGACTCATTCTCTTGAAGGAAGTCCTTGTCTACCTCAAAAATGTATTTATTTTCCTCAGGTTCTACGTCCCTATTCAGAAACAGAATGTTCAAAAACCCATTTTACACTTCCATGAGACAGGTATAAAGCATACAACCCTGTCTTTCAGCCATACAACCCTAAATTTAACTTGAATCGATTACAAGATGGCGCTAGGTACACTATGAATTGGAAAAAGTACATAGCAAAAAAAAATATTTCTTGATCTTGAATCAAGAATGACAGCGCTTTCGTGGTTTGTACGCCTCAAAACCTCAGAAGCAGTTCTAAAGATAAAAATTTAAACTATGGCATGCACTTTTTTTCTAAGAAAAATATATTCAATCCAATAAAATTTTATCACAAAGTCATATAAAAACAGTATTTTCGCCAATAGTTATTTAGGAAGTCAGCAAGCAAACCATACAAAATACGGAAGGATGGTTGTTAAGAGTAGTAGAGACTAAGGATCCCTTTCAGACTAGGTAAATGTCAAATAACATCCCGTCCTAGTAGCAGTGCCACATCAAGTAATAAGTGTTACAGCAAAAATAGCGTCATTAATATGAATGACTTGCCGATTCGTAGTTTTTAGTTTCGAATTTCGGCAAAAATACAAAATACTTAAGAGTACCTGTCCTGATGGACCACTAACGTCACTGTTGGCATCTAGACCTGTTTCCAAATCTGTATGGCAATCGTGCTGCTAATGACAGATTGAAGAAGTTGCAACTATTAATCTACGATTAAATTTTACAATTAGTTTTATAGTTAGTTATACAATTTTAAACAACGTTTTACAGCTATATAAAGTCCACTAGGGAAGATCTTATTGGGAAGGGAGCACTGCGGAAATTGTTCCGGAGAGGAAGCAATTTTCCGAGGGAACCAAGCCTAGCAGCGCTGTGAATATTATATTTGGAAAGTACGGTGGTTCGGAAACTGAAGGGGACTACTTTTTTGTTAACATAGTTTTTCCTTCAGAAAAGCCTTTAAGTTTATATAGTAAAATATTATCCAGTATAGATACTGCTAGATTTGTGAAAAATGGAGACTTAAAAAATATGAAGAAGACATTAAAGGGTTATTATAACCGTAATTCAACTAAGGAAAGAAACTAAAGCTAAACAAGAGCTAAGAGCTCATATGGCACTTGTGGCGAGGCCGGAAGAGCCAAGAGCTCATATGGTACGAGCTCTAGCAAAATTCTAAGAATCAATACATTGATTTCAAAATGAAAATCAGAGGCCTAATGCCGGTCGGGATTTAAAATAAGAACTCTGAGTCACAAGGTCCTCCTAAATATCAAAGTCATTAAGATACGATCACTCACTAGTAAGTTATAAATGCCTCATTTTTTCTATTTTTCCCCTCCCTTCAGCCCCCCAGATGGTCGAATAGGGGAAAGCGACTTTATCAAGTCAATTTGTGCAGCTCCTTGACACACCTACCAATTTTCATAGTCCTAGCACGTCCAGAAGCGCCAAACTCGCAGAAGCACTGAACCCCACCCCCTAAATCTCCCAAAGAGAGCGGATCCAGTACGGTTACGTCAAGCACGTATCTACGACATTTGCTTATTCTACCCACCATGTTTCATCCCAAATTCTCCATTCCAAGCGTTTTCCAAGATTTCCGGTTTCCCCCTCCAGCTCCCCCCAATGTCAACAGATCTGGTCGGAATTTGAAATAAGAGCTCTGAGACATCAGTTCCTTCTAAATATCAAATTTCATTAAGATACAGTCACCCGTTCTTAAGTTAAAAACACCTCAATTTTTCTAATTTTTCCAAACTAACACCCCCCAGCTCCCCCAAAGAGAAAGGATCCGTTCCAATTATGTCAATCACGCATCTAAATATCAAAAGCCTCATTTTTTTCTAATTTTTTTAATTACCCCCCTCCAGCTCCACCAAAGTGAGAAGATCCGGTCTGGTTATGTCAGTCACGTCTCTTGGACTTGTGCTTATTCTTTCCACCAGGTTTTATCCTGATCTCTCCACTTTAAGCGTTTTCCAAGATTTCCGGTTCCCCCGGCCCCCCCCTCCAATGACGCTAGATCCGGTTGAGCTTTAAAATAAGAGATCTGAGTTAAGAGGTCCTTCTAAATATGAAATTTCATTGAGATCCGACCATTCCTTCGTAAGTTAAAAATACCTATTTTTTTTAAATTTTCAGAATTAACCCCCCCCCCCCAACTCCCCCAAATAGAGCAGATCCATTCCGGTTATGTCAATCACGTATCTAGGACTTCTGCTTATTTTTCCCACCCAGTTTCATCCCAATCCCTCCACTTTAAGCGTTTTCCAAGATTTTAGGTCCCCTCCCAACTACCCCCAATGTCACCAGATCCGGTCGAGATTTAAAATATGAGCTCTGAGACACGATATCCTTCTAGATATGAAATTTCATTAAGATCCGATCACCCGTTCTTAAGTTAAAAAATACCTCAATTTTTCTAATTTTTCCAAATTAACACCCCCCAGTTCCCCCAAAGAGAAAGGATCCGTTCCAGTTATGTCAATCACGCATCTATAACTTATGCTTATTCTTCCCATCAAGTTTCATCCCGATTTCTCAACTCTAAGCGTTATCCAAGATTTCTGTTTCCCCCCTCCAACCCCCCCATGTCCCTGGATCCAATTAGAATTGAAAATGGAGTATCTGAGACATAAGATCCTCCTATATATCAAGTTTCATTAAGATCCGATCACCCATTCATAAGATAAAGATACATCAATTTCCACGTTTTCCAAGAATTCCGGTTTCCCCCTCCAAATCCCCCCAATGTCGCTGGATCTGGTTGGGATTCAAGATGAGAGCTCTAAGGCACAATACCCCTCTAAATATCAAAAGCCTCATTTTTTCTAATTTTTCCGAATAACCCCTCCTCCCCCCCCCCAGCTCCACCAAAGTGAGAAGATCCGATCTGGTTATGTCAGTCACGTATCTTGGACTTGTGCTTATTCTTCCCACCATGTTTCATCCTGATCTCTCCGCTTTAAGCGTTTTCCAAGATTTCCAGTTCCCCCCCAACCCGCCTCCAATGACGCTGGATCCGGTCGAGCTTTAAAATAAAAGATCTGAATTAAGAGGTACTTCTAAATATGAAATTTCATTGAGCTCCGATCACTCCTTCGTAAGGCAAAAATACCTCGTTTTTTCTAAATTTTCAGAATTAACCCCCCCCCCCTCCCCAACTTCTCCAAATAGAGCAGATCCGTTCCGGTTAGGTCAATCACGTATTTAGGACTACTGAATATTTTTCCCACCCAGTTTCATCCCGATCCCTCCACTCTAAGCGTTTTGCAAAATTTTAGGTCCCCTCCCAACTACCCCCAATGTCACCAGATCCGGTCGAGATTTAAAATATGCGCTCTGAGACACGATATCCTTCTAAATATGAAATTTCATTAAGATCCGATCACCCGTTCTTAAGTTAAAAATACCTCAATTTTTCTAATTTTTCCAAATTAACACCCCCCAGTTCCCCCAAGGAGAAAGGATCCGTTCCAATTATGTCAATCACGCATCTATAACTTATGCTTATTCTTCCCATCAAGTTTCATCCCAATTTCTCAACTCTAAGCGTTTTCCAAGATTTCTGTTTCCCCCCTCCAACCCCCCCATGTCCCTGGATCCAATTAGAATTGAAAATGGAGTATCTGAGACATAAGATCCTCCTATATATCAAGTTTCATTAAGATCCGATCACCCATTCATAAGATAAAGATAAATCAATTTTCACGTTTTCCAAGAATTCCGGTTTCCCCCTCTAAATCCCCCCAATGTCGCTGGATCTGGTTGGGATTCAAAATGAGAGCTCTAAGGCACAAGACCCCTCTAAATATCAAAAGCCTCATTTTTTCTAATTTTTCCGAATAACCCCTCCACCCCCCCCCAGCTCCACCAAAGTGAGAAGATCCGATCTGGTTATGTCAGTCACGTATCTTGGACTTGTGCTTATTCTTCCCACCATGTTTCATCCTGATCTCTCCGCTTTAAGCGTTTTCCAAGATTTCCAGTTCCCCCCCAACCCCTCTCCAATGACGCTGGATCCGGTCGAGCTTTAAAATAAAAGATCTGAATTAAGAGGTCCTTCTAAATATGAAATTTCATTGAGCTCCGATCACTCCTTCGTAAGTTAAAAATACCTCGTTTTTTTCTAAATTTTCAGAATTAACCCCCCCCCCTTCCCCAAATAGAGCAGATCCGTTCCGGTTAGGTCAATCACGTATCTAGGACTTCTGAATATTTTTCCCACCCAGTTTCATCCCGATCCCTCCACTCTAAGCGTTTTCCAAAATTTTAGGTCCCCTCCCAACTACCCCCAATGTCACCAGATCCGGTCGAGATTTAAAATATGAGCTCTGAGACACGATATCCTTCTAAATATCAAACTTCATTAAGATCCGATCACCCGTTCTTAAGTTAAAAAATACCTCAATTTTTCTAGTTTTTCCAAATTAACCGTCCCCCCGCTCCTCCCCATATCGTCGAATCGGGGAACCAACAATTTCTAATTTAATCTGGTCTCGCTCCTGATGCGCCTGCCAAATTTCATTGTCCTAGCTTACCTGGAAGTGCCTAAACTAGCAAAACCGGGACACACCGACAGACTGATCGACAAAATTTGCTATCGCTATTTGTTACTTGGTAGATACCAAGTGCTATTAAAAGCAAAGTAAGAGAAGAAAACTACTAAAAACTAAAGTTGAATACAAAAAAAAAATCAGGAACATGCAAGTGGTGAATTACTTCTGCGCAGAATGACTATTTTAAAGAACGTTCAGCTTCTAATTGTCACTCCCTATAAGCGTCATACTGTTTACATTATGGTAACGAAAATTGCAAGATAAGAGCATTTAGCATAATCTCTAGAAAAGATTAAAATATTGCCTTCTAGGATTTTTTTTTTCTGTTTTGGAAATCTTGCAAGAAACAGTATATACGGGGAAATTACAGAATTGGAGACGATGTTTTTAAATATTATTCATTCACAGATTATAGCGTAAATTCTCGTTTCTTGGGTAGCATCTGTAACATTTAGTCAAACTCGTTTAACAACCCAAGAAAAAGGATCACAAAAATACCGTGCCCAAATTTCAAAATTACAAAAATACCATGTTTTTATATATATATATATATATATATATATATATATATATATATATATATATATATATATATATATTATATATATATATATATATATATATATATATATATATATATATATATATATATATATATATATATATATATATATATACATGTATATATAAATCAAGACATTGAATAGTGTTAATGGAGATTGGATGACCACCATCTTGTATTTAAGCAGTCACTTAAAGTAAATGACATTGATCACAGGGACTCATAAAATTTAATGTAGATTCTCTGATGCAAAAACAAAAAAAAAGTCCCAGTACCCAGTTTAATCCAAAAGAAAACGATTTCATCTTTTATTTCTTACTCGCCTTATGTATTCAAGCTTACTTCTCTTTATGAGTGTTGAAATGTATTAGCTTGTTCCTATTATTTTAAACTCGTTAAATATCAACTTTAATATATATATATATATATATATATATATATATATATATATATATATATATATATATATATATATATATATATATATATATATATATGTTTCAAATAACATTAAAAAAAATAGAGCTTACCAATATTAATTCTTCCGCCATTTAGGCCTTTCATGGCAATGAGGAAACCGTCCGCTTCATTTCCAAGACGATTAGCTGCAGGAACTCGGCAATCTTCAAATATAACTTGTCTCGTAGGTTGTGAATTCCAACCAATTTTTTTCTCTTTCTTTCCAAAACTTAAACCTAAACCAAATTATGTCACAAAGGCAAAAAAAGAAAAAAAAAAATAACAAAAAATTGACTTCAAGAGATTCTTTTATGCATTCTTCACGAGCTAAAAACTTCTAAATTCCAAGCTAATACACAATTGAACAGGAACTCATTATTACAGTTTATTGATGAATATTTGTTACCGTGAATGTCCCAAATCTTGTTAATGTCGATATTCACCAGGGAATTTTCGAAATTCTTTTTTTTTCTGCTTGGATTCAATTAGCTTTGCGAGTCAGCTTTTTCAGTCTTATGCAAGCTATGATGGTAAAAATTAAAGTTAGGTTGTTAGATTGGGTTAGGTTAAATTTGGTAGTAAATATGAGAAATAGGTTAAAAACCTAAGCAAACCTAACCCAATCCACCCTAAACTAACAAAACCTATCTATTCTAATCTAGCCTGCCATCACCAAACCTTGAATTGTAAAATATGACTGGCAACGCTGACTAAATGCAAGAAGAAAAAAAAAGGTGTTTCGGAAACTCACCAGTGAATGTCAACATTCACTAATTTGCGGACATTCACGGAACATACTAACAAATTCATTATTAATGCCAGTAATACAACGCATTGATGTATTCAAATCATTGAATATATTAATTTCTATATACAAAATAAGGTATACTCATTTTTGCCATATTCTAAAAGTTTAAGTAAGGAATTCCAAAAATAAAGATTTTCTTTTGCATACCCTAACAAGTTATATTCTTCCAGAAGACAGAAAAATTTCTATAAGTTAGTAATTTCAAATTATGATGTTCCTTGCAACGGAACAAAAAAAACGTTAGGGGTCTGATCCCTCTGATGACCCTTGACCCTTGAGAAAATTAATTTACAACACCACTCATCATACTTCAACTGACAAGTTACAAATAAAGAGTTGCAAAGAAAAACATGACTACTATAAAAAAAGAATTAGTTTTCACAATTTATATACTTCTTGTCAATACATGTAAGGACTATGTACCAGATAGCAAGATATTACTTAAACTACTATGCATTGACATAATAAGTATTTTTTACTATTCCTAGTGGGTAATGCATCTTCTTTAACTTGATTAGAAAAAAGAGAATCATAAGTTTTTGTGTCTTTTCTACTGCTTCCATCCATTATATCTCGAGTTCGTTCTGATATTCGCGACAATGGTATTTAAATCAAAGCATTGCTTTAAGCCAATAGTTTTGTAAGTTCCAGTTTTCGGTCTGGAGCAACTTTATCGCCGTTCGAAAAATTTTGGGTAGCTTTAAAATAATTAGGCCCGTGATTTCTAACGTGGGGCACATGTCCCACCGGTTGGTAGGAGATGGGCAGGGTGTGCATCCTTCGGCTGACGATATTTTTTAGCCTTAATTTTGAAGACAAAAAAATCATGTGAATGAAGCCACATTCAAATGCATTTAAAAAGCAAAAGAGATACGTAATAGTATTACAATGACTTTACACATTGTATAAGAGGTGCTGTATTGAGACAATATTTTTCATAAGCATAAACTATGCCTAGACGACGACCCAAAAAAACAGATACCAAGTTAATGGACTTTTAAGCTTCCATCAGGTGAATACATGTAAAATTTTGACCAACAAAATTTTAATATTATGAGGGGGGTCATCAGGATTTTAGAAATGCCTAAGCGGGGCATGGCCCAAAATCGGTTGGGAACCACTGCTTTAGGCTCGAAGGAACATCTTGAGCCTCAGAAAGCCGTTGGGTGAGCTTATATTGTCAGCTAATTCACACTAAATGGTGCGAAGTTTTGCTAAATTCTCCTTGATTTTGCAAGTTAAGTTTGTTGCACAAAAAAAAGATCCAGGTTGAAAAACTTATGATTAGGGGTAACCATTTTGATTTAATACAATAAAACTGAAAAAAATAAGACGTATTTAATGTTGCTTCATATTCAAAGCCATTAATTCCAAATGAATTATCTAGAGAAGATACCAAGGCTAGATGCTCCTCATCTCAAGAGGTGGTCCAGTATTGGCAAAACCATTGTGAGAAGTATGTGGTGTTCCAAGGTGATCTAATTTGAATAGGTTTAGGGGAATAATGTTTTGAATGTTTAGGATTAGCCTACAGAGAACACACGAGTGGAACTTCGAATTATCTTTTTTATTTTAGTCAGTCTCTTTAATGACCCCTCCCCCCCAAAAAAACATCCTACATTATTCAATATAACCCCTTGCTTGATTGTTTTTGCTGTTTTGATGAATGTTCTCCCCTCCTCCGTCCCTCCCCTTCTCTTACCGATGAATACTAATCACTATATGGCTAATTAAGCCAGCCAGTTATTAGGAAATCAATGAAATGTTCAGTATTACGTAGTATTATGTAGGTACCTTAGAAACCTTTAAATGGCAAGAGAAAATACATACAAGTGCATCGTCGTGACATAAGCAGCGTGTAAAATTACCTGGAGTTCCTTTTTCAACAACAACACAGGATATCCCCTTTGGTCCAAGTTCACCGGTTCTACACATGACTAGATAAACATCACTTTCTCCGCCACCACTAATGAAAGCCTGAAATTAGATTCATGTAAATCAAACAAGGAAAGAAGACGAAAAAAATAAAATTAAATATATCAAGTTCCCAAAGTTCTTTCAAATAGATCTACAGGCAAGGGCCATATCTACTGACAAAACCATATTTTAATCAATCTCAGGGATGTCAGTTTGAAAGAATAATTACATACTTTCCTTTCCTTATGTAGACCTCAACATACTTCTCTGAAAAGAAGAAGTGTGCTTTATCCATGACCTGATGAAAATAAAATGACCTACAAAAAACTAATTGAGGTAATAATAAACAAGAAAACCACTAAATTCAAATAAAAGAGATTTTCGATTTTAATCGATTTTTTTTAATCGCATCCGTATATAAAGTTAATTCCCACATAAACCCAACCACCAGTACCACGATCTGTGTTCCTTCGGAACGATTTTTTGAAAGTTAGTAAGTGTAAAAGTCGTTGTTTTCTTTGCCAAGATCATTTTGTCCCACGAACTTCTGTTAAAAGTACATTGTATAATAAAAATTTTGCATGCAAGTTACGTGGTAATGTTAATTGTAGAACAACCAATGTAATTTACCTATTAGAATGTAATAAATGCTGCCTACAATATGTGGGGGAAACAACTAATAATATATATAAAAGATTTTCTGGACACAAGACAACAGTTAATAATGAAAAAACTAATAACTATCTAGTTCAACATTGTAGTAGTGGTAAATGTTCCATATCAGATATAACTGTCACAATTTTAGAAAATTTAGAATTAGAAAATTTAAATAAAGAAGAGAAGAATAATAGACTACGTAAACAGGAGGATTTCTGGATCCATACTCTTGGTACAGCTTATCCTTTTGGGCTAAATGATCGTGTAGCAAAATATGGTGACATGTCTCATGTTGTTGTTAAATGTATTGATGGTTTTATGGACCATCCTTCTTTTACTTGTCCTACTAAACGTAAAAAACGATCGAGAGGACATAGGAAAAATAATAGAAAAAATGAATTAGATGTACATATGCTTTCTATAGATCTATGCCAGCTACTTGAATCTAGGGGTATGATTTCTGTAATAAAGTGTCTAAATAATTTATCCAAGAGGAATTTAATCAAACTTTTCTGGATTGTTAAGAATAATACAGCTCTTGAATATAATTTTAAAGTAATATGTGATACAATTTGCATTCTAACTAAAACGAAATTTATTTCAAAAAAGAAAAAGTTTGATAAGATTAGTAATAAGGATAACAGATTATATTTACCTATTAATTTTACTTGTAAGCAGATTGAAGATATTAATTTACCAGAAATTTTAAATCAGCGGCATGTGAAACAGGCCCTTCCTAGTAATTTAAATCATAATGATAGTCCAGTTTTAACTTATAAATTTTCAAAAACTATTGGGCAAATTATTTTTAATTATAATTTAATACTAAAAAAACTAGATAGCGATATAAATTGGAAACCGGTTTGTAATTGTAAGCAACTTGGCCCATTTGTAAATCCTACTTACAAACATGTTATAACAGGGGACTTGTCAATAATAAAGCAAGATGATCTTCAAATTATAATGAATAAAGGGGCTAATTTCCGTCTTTCTCATCATCTGAAACCATCGAGTGTTCTTGATGGCTTGGAAAATGATTTTGATTTATTTATTGATAAGTGGTGTAAGAAAGAGAATAAAAATAAAGAGAGTTTTCAAAGTTGGAAGAATTTAATTATTAGTAGAGTAAGAAATAAAATATATTCTAACTTAAAAAATAGTAACACTAAATCATTATTTTATAATGCGAAGATTAAACAAGCAATTGCTAATCTAAAGAACGAATTTGTAATTGTGCCAGTGGATAAAGCTAATAATAATTTTGCCATAATTTGTCAGAAACTGTATTGTGATATCTTAAAAAGGGAGTTATGCACAACTAATGTTTATGAAAAGGTAAATATAGAGGATGAGAATTTAATTGAAAAGACTGAAGAAATACTTTTTAAAAATTTTAATATTAAAATAAATGACAATGATAAAAAGTTCCCTTTCCTATATTGGACTGTAAAATTTCATAAGAATCCCCCTAAACCACGGTTTATTGCAGGAGCAGCTAAATGTCCAACCCGCATTGCTGCTACTGACCTCTCTTTAATTTTAAAGGAAATTGTAAATAAACTTAAAACCTATTGTTCTGGTATTAAAAAATTTTCGAATTTTAATCCATATTGGAGTGTTAATAATTCACTGCAGGTGATAGATTCTTTAACAATGGTTTCAGCTAAAAGAATTGAGTCTTTCGATTTTGCGACAATGTATACTAATTTATCACTTAATTTAGTGTTTGATAATTTAAAAACTGTTATAAAGAAATCTTTCCTCTTATCTAGTAAAAGGTTCTTAAAAATAGACAGTTATAATAAAAAAGCCATATGGACAAACTGCTTTAATACTACAGTTAACTTGAGATGTTACAGCTTGGATATGATTTTTGAGTTATTGGAATTTGTTTTATACAATACTTATATAAGATTTGGGGGTGATTTGTACAAGCAAATTATGGGAATTCCCATGGGGGGGAATGCCAGCCCATTTATAGCTGACTTGTTTTTAAGTCAACTAGAATATAAATATATGATGGATAAGAATAATCCAATTAATTTAAAACATGCTTTGTCAAATAATAAAAGATATTTAGATGATATTTTGGTCTTAAATTGTAAGGATTTCATTGATATTTCTAAAAATATATATCCATCAGAGCTTATTCTTGAGCCTAGTCATAGCGCTGGTCATGAAGATCATTTCTTAGATTTAAATATTAATATTTGTGATAATAATAAATTAAGTTTTAAAATGTATAATAAAACGGATGATTTTGATTTTGAAGTGATTAGTTTCCCATTCCCTGAAAGTAATATACACTCAAATATCACATATTCAGCGTTTTTCTCACAGTTACTTCGTTATGCAAGGATTTGTAGTAATTATATTGATTTTAAAAATAGATGTAAAATCTTAAGCCAAAAATTGATATCAAGAGGTTTTTCTGCAAATAAATTAACTTGGCAATTTAAAAAATTTAGTTTTCATTATAACGAACTTTTAAATAAATATCAAAAGAATTATCTAGAAATGCTTAAAGAAATTTTTAACTAATTTGGGAGGTTTGAGAAATGTTGTCACAGCGCCATTTATTTTGAATTGCGTTTCTAATTGAGCGTAATTTTTTGAAAAATTAGCCACATGGTAAAGATGAATTCTATAATTGTTTAGTTCATTCAGGTTTTTTGCAATGTGTTAATATTTGTGATTTGGTAAAATTTATAATATTTAGTTTACCTATTGTTGCTAAAGGGAGGGATATATTAACAGGATAAGCTTGTTTTGGTTTTGGTTTTACTTGGTTGTTTTACATTTGCTGTTTTTTTTTTTTCATAGGCATGTAATTTGGGGGTGATACCTGACGCGGGGATGCCATGGATATTCTGTGGTAGCCACAACACTGTGCTGGGTAGAGAATTTAGAGTGGCGAAACCCAATATAGGCCAGTGTATTCTCCTGATGAGCCCTTATGTTGGGTGTTGCCTCTGAATTATTTGTCTATATTATTTTTTCTATTGTTCAGTAAATGACGACTTATACTTATTGACGACATGACTGCCTGTCCATGGATTATTCTTTATGGTTGATTGTGTGTGGCTATGCTGTTTGACCTATGTGATTGTATGGATGAGTAGGGTTGAGGCCTCATTCAAGTGCTGGTCTATATTAATCACTAATTTAGGAAAACAGTCTTCCTTTTCTCCTTCTGTCTCTTTATTTTATTTTATTTTTTTATTTTTTTTTTTTTTTTTATTATTTTTTTTTTTTTTTTTTTTTGTGTGTGTTTGTGCTGTAGCATTGGTGATTTCTCTTTTCATGATATATATATATATATATATATATTACCTTAAACACTGCCTTTCTATGATGAACAAATAAAAGTTCAAATGGGGATTGCTAAGCTGTTCTCAACGGAAGAACAACTTAACAATGTCTGTTCAATCACACTTCGATCCTTCTTATCTACTTTCCCCTCTTATTCTTTCTTTGAGAACAGATTGACCGATATCTTTTGGCAATTACATTAAAAGCGTGAAAACGTCATATACGATCTTTCGACGTGTGAGTGATGATTTAGAGTTTAGAAAAATCACTATGGCAGGCAAGTATGACTCCTCCCCAATCAGTATAGTGAAGTCAAGGGGATACCGGATAAAATTTAAACGATTAATTACTAATAGAGTAGGGATTTTTTTTACGATATTATTTTACAACAATAAATCTTTTGACGCAGGCAGCAAAAAAAAACAACTAAACTAGCAAAGATCAGTGGGCATATGTAAAAGTGCATTCAATACGTATAAAAATACGCTAATATGAGTGCTAGACACCTCATGTGAACATACCTTAACAAATCTAGTGTTTGACCTTCTTTTGCAAAAGCTTTCATTATATGAGCAAACTTGACATGAGTTTCATTTACACTGCCATATGTAGAATGTAGAAAACGTGACAAACAGGGGAATGGTTCGCAGCAGAGCCAACTAAGGTTTTTGATACAAAAGTTTAAGACAAACTTAATGCTTCAAACCGAAAGACTGTAGACAAAATAAGAGATAAGTGACACAATCTGGCATAATAGACCAAATCTAGATAGCTAAGCAAAATTTAGCTTCACACAAAGATTGACATCCTTAATATAGCCAAACAGCATGCTTAAGCTTTAGAACTTATTGACTCCTTCATGGTCATTTTAATCCAAACGCTACCTACATACAGATTAATTGATAAAATTGAAAAATGTGATTTGTCATACAGAGGACAGGATTTACACTCAATACAGTTAAAATGGTTGGGGGGGGGGGGCTGTTCCAGGCGCCATAGCTAGAGAAGGGGGAACCAAGACTTGAAGAGTGATTGTGTCAATCATTTACACGTTCACATAATTTTTTTTCAGGGGGGAAGGGGAGATTTTGCCCAGGACACCACCAAAACAGGAGCAGTCCTCTTCATCGTTATCAAAACGGAAATTTCCGGATTAAAGCTTCCACTATATCTTTTCATTATTCTAGTCTTATCTCAACTTAACTGGCCATCCTGCATTCTATTTTTTGAAACACTTAATAAAACTATGCTAAGCCTCTTTACTCATCCTGAATCACTTTCCAAACAATCGACTTCGTTTCTATGCTCAAACTTAAAGCTCTAAAAAGCTTAAACTCTAAGCTTTGTTTCTAAGCTCAAACCCCTTCATCCGTAAACAAGATATAGTACAGGGACCTCCACGTAACAAAACCTTATACCTTAGACAATCTTTAAACAGTATTTCATTATTTGAAGTCCTAATTTTTCAGAGTCGATCTCCCATCAACTTTAAACTTCCCATCATTTTCTTTGTCTTCCTTACTATGTTTAATGACATTTCTTTTCAAGGATTTCGGCCGTCAGCAACATATGTCTGTTGTATATGGATTCTAATCCACGATAAGTGACAGGAACCTTTGTTTTTGTCGCTGTTTTTTTTTTTTTTTTTTTTTCAGTCTTATCATTAATACAGGTTGTCCATCAAGCCAGCCTCACGAACTAATTTCCAAAAAAAAAAATGTATTAGCCTACTGATTTGGAATTTCACCTATGAAACCGAGAACTCGTTTTGGACCTGAGAAATCATCCTCTTGAAATGTGATTATTGTTTTCATGAGTCTATTGGTGCCATTTCTATTTTTTATTTATTTATTTTTATGTATCATTTTTATATAGGAGGAACAGCCAAAGGCGTTTTATGGATGTTTCTTGCTGTAGTACGAAGAGCTATCCCCAAAGAGACAGCGTTCTGATTGCGTTCTTTTTCAGTTTATCTTTCAAAGGCTCAAATATACAGTTCTATATAAGCACAGCATTTTAAAATTATTTGTTTATTTTACGATGCTTTCTTTGGACAAGTCAATTGAACTTGAAAAAGAAATTCTCTAGTCCACAGCTACATTGAAAAAAAGGTGAATTATTACTTTCGTTCCGTTTAAAACGTAGGAATCCCCATCAAAACGTGCATTCGTGGAGAGACTAGCAGCATCAGAGCCACTTCCAGGCTCTGTTAGGCAGTAAGAGGCAAATAACTCCATAGAAGCAAGCCGGGAAACCCATTTTTCACGTTGGCTATCATTGCCAAAGCAGTCAATCATCCATGCACACATGCTGAAAATATAATGTATTAAGAGCACAGACTCAAATACTTTGAAGTAGAATTATGTGTATTGAATTAAAATATAAAAAACAAGATTTATGCGTTTGAACGTAATTTAACTGATATTCCTATTTCTTAGGTCCTTAGAATGGTGTTCAAAATTAAAATTAAATATGATCCTTTTGAGAGATATTTATCTTAGCAATCAATCATTTTAGTCACACTAAAACACTACTAAAAACGTAAAACAGTTGTTTCGTCCAAGAAACTTCACTTGTTGAATCTTCAGGAGAAAACTAAAACCAGTTCAAAATTTTGAATTTCAATTCTTGCCAAAATTAAAGAGTTAGCAGCAAAACTAGAGCCTGAGTTAGCTATAATTCTACTCCATAAAAACATACTGTAAACACACTGATTGATTCTTTCTTCATACTTTATCCAGCATAACATATCTTCGCTTCTATGAAAGGATAGGAATAGAAGTACAGCCAAAATTGTCCTTCAGGAGGGTGAATGTCAACACATTTTATTGAAATGGACTTCGGGTAAGTTTATAAAACGTAGGTTCATAAAGGTCCATTCTTTGATAGAGGGGGACAGGAGAATTTCTCAGAGGGGACAAGAAAGCACTAAAGAAATGCATCTTTACGTTACTATTTTTGGTGTTCTCAAAGAATTCCCTTGATCCTTTCCTATTGGTCTCTCCTCCATAAGATCATAACACAATTGCAATTAAATAGGGAGTCTTGACGATGAAGACACTGCTTCTAGGTTCAGTAGAACAAGCTAACTGTGCATTTACTTTGTCTCATTCTTCTTCCCAAATTTACCAATAATTGAAAACACTTAACAGCATTTAAGGATTAGAATGAACTCACCAGCCTCGCCTTGGTAAAGAGCAAGGCGACTCCTATGAATTTTTGTTTCTGTTGTTTTGAACAGAAGGTCATCACAAGTTCTAGCATCCTTTTTGAGATTCAAAACATACCAAATAGCATCCAGCCTTCTCGTACCCTTTTGCACCACAAAACACCACTATAGCCCAACGACATAGAACCAAATTTTGGATAGTTTATGTCACCGTGATTTGATATGAGATCAAATAATGTTCCTCGAAGGGGACACAACTCACACGACTTCACAGGCATGGTCCTGAATTATGCAATTGCCCATTCTTCACAGGTACAATTTAATAGAAAAAGTGTGACCCCTTGTGTGAGCCTTATGACCCCTCCCTTCTCCTCTAAACTGCCCCCTCTTTTCAATAGAAAGATCTGCATGATGCACCTTATTTCAAACTGGAATCATACAAGAATTTTCATCATAAGTGGAAAAACTTCTCAAGTTCCAGCAGCAGACTGACACACTGCAAGAAGGAGCTATGTTTTGACTTGTTGTGAAACAGCCTAAGTGTAAATTTGTGCAAAAACGAGTTAAGCCCTGGTTTCAGCAGAAATATTTCACTTTTATTGGGATAACATAAAAATTAATTTTCGTCCATATAAATCCAATCTTTTTACATATACGAAATCAGTGGCTAAATAAATATCTGATTAAAATTACGGTAGTATTTGAAGCAATAAATCATGTTTGAAGAAAAAGCAAATGCCCATCTAGTCTTTAAAGGGGGGGGGAGACATATTGGTGTATCAGTCCTGCTTTTATTTGTGGCAATTTCTGTTTATTTCAACTTTGACTTCTTTGAATTGAATTTTGCCTTTCCAAGCTTTATAAAGCTTTTTAACTTTTGTACAACAATTTTGTAGTATTGATTTTCTTTTTACATTACTGACCTACCTAAAAATGTACACTAGAGAACTATGTCTCAGAGAATTAGAGCCTTTAATGACACACATCAAAGGTTCAATTTCTAAATCTTTCTTACAGAGATTGGTAGGAAGACTGTCAGCCAACCTTGCGGAAATTGGTATCAAATGTCAATTCCTTGGTTACCACTCCTAGAAAGGTCAATATCTTCACATTTTGACATATCTTTATTGGGGCTTTATTGATTTTTTGTTAAAGGTGTAAATGGCCCATGGCGCCACGGACTATCAGTTCAATAAAGGTTATCAGCCATAAACTTTGCTACTCAAGCCAAAACTTCATTGTTTCAGCATGTTAGACTTATTTTGTCTTCATGTTGCTTACTGGGCTGACCTTGAGACCAAGGGTCATTCCACTGGGGTTCTTCAATTTTGGGGTCATCTAATCTAGTATAAAATGTTTTGACACTTCAATAATTCAAGAAAAATAGTAAACAAACAATGTAGTTAAATTGGTTCTAACTTATGTATGCTTATGTAGGCAGTTGTGGACACACAGCCTTGGGATAAAGCTTCAAAAATAATAGAAGCATCTAATCTTGAAAGTCCAGTCCCGCCAAACTCTTCTCTTGCATAAATTGCACCAAAGCCAAGCTCTGCTGCTTGCCGCATAGTCTCGACTGGGAATATTTCCTGAAATAAAAGAAAGAATTATCCACATGACCCATATTGAAATACAAAGATTTTAAAACATTGTAGCAAAAATATTGTAGCTTTGTAGCAAAAATATTTATATGGAAAAATTAAGGTCTGAAAGGTATTGAGCCTCTTATTTTCTTTCTGGACAAATTTTAACCCTAATCAGATCTTTTTTTTTTTAAAGTACTAGATGCTGCTGCAGAAACAATATGACCCATATTGAAATACAAAGATTTTAAATTTATAGACCAAAGCCAGCTTTGTAGCAAAAATATCTATATGGAAAAATTAAGGTCTGAAAATGTACTGAGCCTCTTATTTTCTTTCTGGACAAATTTTAACCCAAATCAGATCTATTTATTTTTTTAGAGTACTGATGCTGCTGCAGAAACCATGCACATGATTAGATTGACCTTTCCATAGAAATCTAAACCCCACCTGTTGTTACCTATATGATATTCCAACTTACACTGTGATTTCTAATTATTTTAATGTTAATCTTGACAGCTTTAAATTTTACCATTGTGCGTTCTACCTTAATTTATATTCCATACCAGGCAGTGTTAATCTAAATTGTTCTTTTGCCATAAATTTCAAATCCACTTGGGAGTTTTTTTCCTCTTTGGAATCTAGTTTTGTACTAACAAAAAAACTCAAGCCTGTAACTCAAATTGAGGGTAAATACTATACTTAGGTAGGAAAATTTTCTGATAAAGAAATGAAATTTTATTTCCTGATTTAGAATTGAAGAAAAGCAACACAAATGAAACTTAAGAAATAATAAATGAAACTAGGTTTTAAAATTAGAAGTCCAGTGATTAAATTTAAAACTGCCAAAAATATATGTTATTATAGGGGAGGGCAACACTCTCCCACATTAAGAGTATATAAAATTAAAGATTAATCACTGTGCTTCTAGTTTTGAGACCTAGGTTTTTAAATTTCATGTATATTAGTTGTCTTCATTTCTACATCAAGGAACAAAATTTCCTTTCTTTATCAAAAAATAAACTAACTAAATATAGCATTTATCCTCATACTTGGTTACAGTTTGAAGTTGTTGTTTTTTTTTTTGTTTTTTTTTTTGTTTTTTTTGTTTTTTTATAGTCATATGCTTAAAAGAATTGAGAAAAACACACAACTATAAACACTGTCTTGAAGTAGACTGGTGCTGAAATAAACTTTGAAAACTATCCATATAGTAAAATCCCAAGTAGTAAAAATTGAAGCAAAACAGGGAAACTTTCTGGGGAGGGAGGGGGGAGAAATCACAAAGAGAGATGGAAAGAATACAAGAAAAATGCAAAACAGGAGGGAAAAGTCCACATACAATTATAAATGTGCCAAATTACACACTTAAATTTTGCTAGTGCTTCTATAATCCATTTCATATGAATATCATTATGTCCAGGAGTAGGCTTATTGTTGCTAAAGCTAATTGTTAACTCCATTTCTTCAAAAAGGAAGGATTTTCTAAGGGAGAATTTATGAAAGCAAGATTCTTTTAAAGTTCTTGATTATCACCCTTACTGTGCCTTTTTGATACTGCTATCCAAACAGTTCTGCTCTTTCAATGTCACTTAAGATATTCCTTGAGATTAATGTGAAAGTTAAAATAATTTGGAAATCAATCTGTCAGCTAAACCTTTCCCATGCTACACTTTTGTTCTGTAGATTCTTTTTAGCTCTGTTGATGCGCTCTTATACTCAAGGGCTGTGCTAGGATAAGGGCGTTTCTTGAAATGCTTCCTGGCTTTTTCTTTGCTTTTTATGGCACTTCATTATCTTTGTCCCATCATATCTTTGATGATTTCTTAAGATTTGACTTCTTCTTTTTAATAGCATTAGCAATAGGTGCATCTACGCCAACAAGTAAAAAAGATGATGATTTATTTTCATCCTTTCATTTACGTTTGGAAGATAAAAACACTTCTGAGTAGTCTTGCTTGTTGTTCAGATTCTAGTTTTTCTTGAAAATGTGACCAGTTTGCTTTTTGTTTTATTTACTTATTTATGCCAAATACGGTAAGCTTTCAAGCTTGTCGCACTAAACATAATAAAAAGAAGTTATGACAATGCTGACAACATAATACACACATACAAATCAATGAAAAATAACAACTACAACAAATACTGACAAATAACACTATAGATGATTTAAAAATGATTTAGTGTTAAAATGTGTTTCTGCTAGTTTTGTTTTGAATGTGTTTATATCATCTGTTAGAAATATTTCAGGTGGAAGGTCATTCCATGGTTTCCACACCCTGCTGTAAAATGAATGTTGGCCTACTTTCCTTTTTGAAAGTGAGGGGTACAATTCATGTGGGTGATAACGGGTCCTGTTAAAGTCATTAAATGTGAAGAACTGTGATGTTCTTATATTATCAATGCCATTGATTATACGGAATGCGTTAATAATGTGCCCTATCCCTTTGGAATTGAAGAATTGTCTATCATAGCCTTTGCAGTCTATTTTCATATGGTAAATGTTTCTAATACATATACTTTGGCTTTGGATTTTTGGGCATATATTAGATGTTACTCATGAAGGTTTGAATGACTATATTGTCTATTTGCAGTGTAGGGATACTGATAATATCAATAACTGAAGATAGAGATGAGGCTTCAATCTGGAGATGAATAGTAGAAAATTATTTTAATCAATATCTAAACGAGTCTGGAAATTAAAAGCAGTAAACACAGATAGATCAGTATCGTTTAGCAATAACTGTTCTATGCTTTTTTGAGCTATGTTTTCATGTGTAGTAACTTCCCACTGAGAGTTATGTGCACTAAAATCACCACAAATAAGAGTATTATCATCAATTGTTTCTTTTGCAAGAATGCTCAGGATATCAGTATCATCCCAATGATTATAAAAAGATTTGATATTCATATGCTTTCCAGAACATGGTCTGACTGATGCTTCAATTACATCCACTTCAAAATTATAACTCATTGGCAAGAAGAAGCAGATAATGGTATTCTCAACAAAATTGCTACTCCTCCTACATTCCTGTTGTTGTCCCTACCTTTTCGGAAGCCCTTAAAACCAGTTGAATACTTTTTAATTTGTGAAGGTTTGTCTCTTGAAGGCATATAATGTTAATAACATTATTCCTTGGAATACAATCAGAAATTTCAGTTAAGTTAATTGAATAAAATGGTTCCTACCTTTTTGGAAGCCTTTAAAACCAGTTGAATCCTTTTTAATTTGTGAAGGTTTGTCTCTTGAAGGCATATAGTGTTAATAACATTATTCCTTGGAATACAATCAGAAATTTCAGTTAAGTTAATTGAATTAATTGATGCTCAATTTTATGGTAATTTCTTCAAACATTTAGAAATATCACAAATCATGTTTTTTGAGTGAGGTAATACAATACATGAAAATGGGTAAGTACTTGAATAATATTAACCTATGTTTCTTCAAAAAGGACCATGAAAAATATAGTATAGCTATTTATCTAATGATGGTGGCTTTCAAATGTTGCATTATCTTGTTTGGGAGATAGTGATGACTGATGTCAAGTACTGGGTCAAGTTAGATAGTGTTCTATGAAACTGGGTCAACATTGAAGCAGTAGGTATTACATATACTGGAGCTGAGGGTGCAATGCTCATTTCTATAGGCTTAGAGCTGATCTTACGAGGAATTTTGCCGGTTTGGTGGCTCTATTCTGGTTAGGAGAAATTCAAGCCAGCCAGCAGTGACTTAACGTGATTTTAGGGAGATGTAATGCTGCTAGTAGAAGATACTTTTGGATGCATCCTATTTATGTTAGAGGCCCATAGTCTAGGTGGGGACTTTGTACTTTTACTTGATGCAGAAATACTTTCTTCGAGAATATCACTTCATAATTTGGCCACTACTGCAACAAGAGGTTTTCATTCCAGGTAAATTTTGGGAATTCTTGTCTTTCAAGATATTTTGAAGAGGCTCTTTTGTCAAATGATGTGTGTTGCCCCTATGGAACAACTGCTTATGTCAACATTAAATGCAGCAATAACCAAGATATGCATATGGCTAAAAATCAATTACTTTGACCTGGTAAGTCAAATTTTGTTATTTTTTCTAGATTTCCAAATTTTTCTCCTTCGATCACTGAATTGATATCAGAGTGAGGATTTACCAAATGTACATGGTTCACCAAGTACCTCGGACTTAACGTTGATGAAACCCTATCATTTAAGGACCATGGGAAGTCAATTTCTATAATACTGTTGCATAACCTAGGTATGATACATAAATTAAAACATATTTCCCCCCCCCCCTAAATATTTTACGGTTGTTATATTTTTCCCTTATTCACCCTTATATTTTGTATTGTTCCTCAATATGGCTTGCCACTTTCCCCTCATTACTTTGTCCAATCCATGTGATCCAAAATAACACTATCCAAGTTTTTGGTTGTGTGGGGAACCAGGAGTCCATGAGGTTGGTCTACAGTGAAATAAATATAATGCCTGCAGCTGGATTGCATGATTTTTATATTTCATAATGAGAGCCTTCTAGATTGTTTTGTAGGTATATTTTGTGAGACATCAGATGTTCACCAATGCAATACTTGGATGCAAGAAATATTGAAGTTCCTCAACTTGCTTCTAGTAGGTCTTCTTTTTCTCTTGTTAATAGAGCTTCCAAGCTTTGGAACAAAGCTAATAAGGATATTAAGCATAATGGCAATTTTAATCAGTTTAAATCTGATCTATGTGTAGAGTTGCTTGGTAGGTATGCAACAAATTATTTGTTTTGAAACAAATTAATTATATTTTCAATGGGTTATATTTCTGTATTTCCTATTGTGTTGTTTTAGGGTTTTCTATTGTAGTGTTTTGCTGTTTATTTTTATGTTGGTTTCAGTAAATGGTCTCATGCTCCATATTCTTTTTAGTTTTTTATTTTAGCATATCCTTGCAAGCTCCACTTTTGCTGTGCTATTATATAAAAATGATTATTTTCAATAAAATTGTTCTACTACTACTATTACTACTAAATGCGAGATCATCTCCTTTGGAACTGGCACATTTTTGCTCAGCACAGAAGGATGGGTCTAAGTGCTTTTCAAGACAGGTGTTATATTAAACTCTTGTATGCTTGCAATTTTTTGAAATGACCTGGATTCATGCATTTAGAGTTCTCCAAAAACTTTTCTTGATATGGTCTAAATACCTTTAGCTGTCTAAAAAAATCAAATAAAAAAAATTATTTTTTTATCTGATATTGTAAAAGGCAGTACAAACAGAATGATTTTCTTACTATTGTTCAATTTTCATTTGGCTTACCAAATCTCAAGACCTCTAGCAACTTGAGTTCATTAAGCCTTCTTTATGATCTGATGTTGAGTCTTCAGGGGGAATATTATAGACCATGATTTCTGGTGTTTTTTCTCTGTAACAGATGTCTTTTGACTAGCTAAAACACAAATACTGTCAATACAGGTAATTTCTAGGGCTTTTTTGGCATCTTGAAACAGTGTATTCCAGAATCCATTTCTTTCTCTTCAGAGTGATGTGCACAATGGGTTTAGGGAAAGGGAAATTGGTAGCTGACTTAAGGTTTATTCTTAGCCCTTTAGGCTTCAAGTTGATATCAACGGAATATGGCTAGAGTGTTTCATTTGCTTTCTGGTTTCAACCAGCTGGAAAGCATCAATTAGATCCAGCTGGCTACTGTATACTGGCTACAAAAGGACATTTATCAATAATAGTCTTAATAATTGTGCTGTCTAGAAGAATCTAGTTTTGAAATCTAGTCAAGGAAAGACTACCTCTGTTAGCATCAACCTTGTTAAAACCAATATACCCATAATTTGAACTGATAGTGACAAAACTGAGAATCAATAAATGCATAGGAAATACATAATAAAGGCTATTTATTTGGGTAAGGTTAGAAAGTTTAGGTTAGGTTAAAATTAAATATGTGAGTAAAGCAATTACTATGTTTGGAAAGAGCATAAAAAAGCCATCAAGTGGTATGTTCACTTAATTTGTAGGTCATTTATGTTAACTGCTCAATATTTACCATTTTTTCTTCTTATTAGACAGTTTTTTAAAAATAAATTTTAAAATTTTAATTATTCTGGGCTGTTTTGAGCCTTTTTAGCTTCTTTAAGGGCTAAAAATGGAAATTGCCCCAAAGGTAATGAACTACTAATTATTTACCATTTATTCTTCTCACTAGACAGTTTTTTAAAATAAATTTTAAACTTTTAACTATTATAGGCTATTTTGAGCCCTTTTAGCCTTTTAAAGGCTAAAAATGGAAATTGCCCTGGAAGTAATTAATGAATTTAGAAGGAACATAAAAAAAGGTATTAAGTGATGTGTTCACTTTTTTTCAAGCTATATTGTATAAATATGACATACATTTACCAATGTCATTAAGGCTCTGGATACATTTTTGAGGATGTTAATCATGTAATTCAATTACCTTCAATGATATAAAAAAAAATAAACTAGAATTTTACTATATAATAGTCCTTTACAAAATAGACCTGCTTAAATGAAATACAAGAAAAGTATTTTCAGCTTAACAAACAAGAATTGGTTTAGTTATAATGAAATATACCAAAATATGATGAAAATATAATAGCTTAGTAACAACATTATGGAAATTACAACTAAGAATTATGGAAGGGGAGCCACCCAGACTGCATTATATTAAATACATAGACTAAACTAACTTAACAAAATATCAACTAGGGTAAATACTGAATTAAAATATAGCTACAATGTAGTTTCTCACCAAGCCAAAGCCAATTGTCTGGTATAAATACCATAAAAAGTGGTTATTGTCTCATGTTTGTGATACAAAATCTCAAATGTGTACTAGCTAACAAGGAAGTACCTTGTATTTCTTAAATTTTGAAAAAACAACAACATTGATATGGCTTATAAGTCAACCCAAATAATAGGAATTGCATTTTCAAAACCAAAACCAGAGAAATAGAAACTGAAAATTAGGGCATAATGTTGCTTTGTCAAAATTTCAATAGACATAGACTTCTCAAGTAGGCAAATTTCTGAGACATATGAATCTGAAGAGGGATATCACAGTAGCTAGGTAGTTTTCTTCTTTGGCCCTGTATTCATTACTGAAAGTTTTATTTTCCAAACCACTTTCCAAGAAAGCAAAAGTTGTGGGTAATTATTTAGTTTCATCAAATGTTCTCTAAACTGGAAAGTATGCTGCAAAGCAGCATACTTTCCAGTTTAGAGCACTTATAAATGCTAAATCTAGAAGCATATCCATTTCTTGTTTACCCTCTCCTCCATGGGGCAAAATAAAAATGTGTAAAGTGGGCAAGGCTTTGAAGCTGAAGCAAACGTTGGGGTTTTACAATATGAATGAAATTATCTAGTAATCATTGGTAATTTCTGTATAGTAGTAAGTTGAAAGATAATTAGAAAACTTACATATCCATTAACGCTAATTATTCACTTTCACTTTCCAGTTGAAACTAGTCAGTGAACCTGTAAATCAGAGCAATTAGTTAAATACTATGTTTATGTTGTGTTGATTTGAAGGTATGCCTTCGAATGCAATAGAGATTATACAGTTTTTCAGTTTGAGATTAAATTTGTTTTAAAAGATTTTTTGGCTATGGGAAGGCCTTGGTGAAAAAAAAATTTGGTTTAATAGTGATTCTCACCAGTGAATATTACCTATAGAGCAAAGCAAATTAATCAATGAGCCCTGCAGGCAGTGAGGTGTGGTCTGTATTCTATATTTAATGAACAATTATTTGGCCTGAAGCCTGAAAGAGCAAACAAAAAGTATGTCATAAATATGAACTAACAATTCAACCAATCAGAATATAGACCTTGCCCCACTGCCTGCAGGGCTCATGGACTAATTTGCTTTGCTCTATAGGTAATATTCACTAGCAAGAATTGCTAATCAACCAAATTTATTTCACCAAGGCTTTCCCATAGCCAAAAAATCTTCTAAAACAAATTTAATCTTGAACTGAAAAACTGGGTAAAATTCTAGTTAATTGACTTGTTGCTATCTTGGAAAGGGTTTAGGTTAGGAAAATGAAACTTTCAGGGATGGATCTACAGGCTAAAGTATGGGTCAATGTTGGTATTACCCAAACAATTGTTTTGGGTCATGAAACTATTGTTAATAGATGCATTTTTACTTTTTGAACATCTTTTCTCTCTTACAAAACTACTGCAAACTCACTGTTATGGAGTTATTATATGTTTGCACATTAGAGGGGAGTGGAAGCATAGCATATATTAAATATAGCAATGGTTATTTTATGTATTTAATATACACTATGCTTTACCCCCACCCCCCTAATGTGCAAATATATAGCCCAAATTTGTTTCTAAACTATTACAGATTTGCAATTTCAAATATCCAATCAACAAAAACAGAAATGATTGCAATTCTATATGTGTAAATACAAGAATATGTGGGCTGGAATAACTCTATAATGGTTTGTGGTAGTTTTGCAAGAGAGAAAATATGTTCAAAAAGTCAAAATGCATCTATTAACAATAGTTTCATGGCCAAAAACAATTGTTCAGGTAATGCCAACATTGACCAAAGTATGTCCTGGGAAGGTATTTCAAAGTACCCACCTCCACTCCTTCTCCCTCTAGAGGGCTCTGAAATTTGCCTACATGACAGGTCTTTACCATATACCTAAATGGGTAAAATTCTAGTTAATTGACTTCTTGCTATCTTGGAAAGGGTTTAGGTTAGGAAAATGAAACTTTCAGGGATGGGTCTACAGGCTAAAGTATGTCCCAGGAAGTTATTTTAAAGTACCCATATCTACTCCTTCCCCTCTAGAGAGCCCTGAAATTTGTCTACATGACAGGTCTATACCTATTGAAATTTTGACAAAAAAACATTTTACCTTAATTTTTAGTTACTAGTTGCTTTTTCTCTGCCTTTAGTTCTGAAAATGCAATTCCTGTTATTTGAGTAGAATTTTGAACCATATCAATGTTGTTGTTTTTTCAAAGTTTAGGAAATGTATTTGTATATCTTTAAAACATTATAAAATGGAATTGAGTGAAGTTATGAAGCTGAAAACAATTTTGTTGAACTTCAATTAAGCAGAACATCTATTTTGCAAGGTTTTACTTTTATAACACACATATTTTTAAAGGTCATAAAAGGTCAGGGCCCTCTAGAAGGATTGGAGGTAGTTGCTTCAAAATACCTTCCCAGAACATACTTTAGTCTGTAGACCCACCCCTGAAAGTTTCATTTTCCTAGCCTAAACCCTTTCAGAGACAGCAAGAAGTCAATTAACTAGAATTTTACCAAAAACTGTATAATCTTCACTGCATCAGAAGGCATTTCTTCAAATCAATGCAACATAGCCTAAATGTAATATTTAACTAATTTCTCTGATTCATGGGTTCACCGGCTAGTTTTAACTGGGAAGTGAATGTGGATGATTAGCATTAATAAATGCAAAAGTTTTTAAATTATCTTTCAACTTTCTAGGCTACTAGGCCTATACAGAAATTAGCAGTGACAGCTGGAAATAGTATTTAAAAATAGCCTATCATTTCATTCATATTGTACAACCCCAACATTTTCCTCAGCTTCAAAACCCTGCTACTTTACATATTTTTAGTTTGTTGAAGGGTGATTTTAGAAAGCTTAAAAGTGGATTTTAGAGTGCTATAAAATGGATGTGCTTCTACAATTAACATTTGTAAGTGCTCTAAACTAGAAATTATGCTGCTTTCCAAATAGTTTCCAGTCTAGAGCACTTGTGACAAAACTAAACATTTACCAAATGTTGGTAGCCTACACCAAAGTAGCATGTCTAGAATTATACTGAAATATAAGGCATGAAAGATGATGGCAAAATAACCAAAGCTGCAATCTGTTTACAGCCCAGGGTTGCATCTGGCCCCACTAGGGGTGAGGGTAACCGGGAAACAATTGCAATTATAATATTTTTAAAGATAATTTACTTTTCCAAGAGCACTAGGCTGCAACTCACATTTTCGTCCCATTCTTTCATCCTTGGAGCCATTTCATTTCTAGCAAAATCTATTGCTGTCTTAAATATTTGCTGTTGTTCATCTGTAAGCCCTGAAATAGGATCCACTGATGAAATAAATCGCCTGATAGTAGAGGAACATAATTTTGAGTTCTGAGACAGCAAAACCCGCATCTGAAACATCTTGAAATTTCTGCCAAAATTATATAATGTACGTTGCCCAATATTCTTTCATATATTTTGCAGTATTCGAAATAGAAAGGAGTTTCGACAGCAATTTACAATTTATTATAAGAAACTATAGGTAATGAGCGAAATATGCTATTGTGGGCTCCCGTGGCGTCAATAAAATAATAATTATTTTAATGCAATTACACACCATAAATTCTGTCCTGTTCACACAGGAATTTCGCCTTTTTGACTTTACAGCCATTTTTCATTACAAAAAATTGAATTACTCAGACGTAGAGCTGAGAGACCCATCTTCTTAAGCATTTTTTCCTTTAAAAAATAAGGCTTATATGAATTATTTTTGTCTGACCCTTATTATTTACCGAGGAAAAATTAAGCAAATATAAGCTAATGTATATCCAGAGCCATAACCCTACTTACTCTATTTGAAATTTTCCACACGTCTTCTGCTATTGGCTAAACGTTGCGGACTTTCTTGAAAAAGTTCAACAAAGTCCAATTTATTTTCAACAGCAGTACAGACAACAAAGCTATTCAAGGAAAAAGGTGGATTAACTTTATGGATAGAGTAATTAACTTTTGTTGATGTTGTGGGAGTTCTGCATATGAATAACCAAAGCTAAAACAAATGTGATTTGATGAGGATGTAAATATCAATGATTGTGATTGTGTTTTTACCGTAATTGTGAACTGTCGAGTTTTCTGCTGTGTTAGACCGGAGAACTACAAAGGGTGCCAAAAGGACATGAAGCGATAATTCTGTGACAGTCAATCAATATAAAATTATCGGATTGCTGTTCATTTAGTTTTCTAACTTCAGAGACAGTAGCATCTCAAATTAGTCCAAACAGATGCACAAAGGCCAAACAATAAGAGAAAAAATATTCCATGATCCAATTTGATTCTTACGATTCTTGTAGACTACGCTTAAACTATGTGTGCTGCAAGGTGATAGTGCTGCTTTTATTTCGGAAGCAAATTTCTGAATAACATTAAATACACGCACAAAAAGTGTGGGAGGCATTATAAGCACCGCCAGAAAATTTTTCTGTGAAGGGTTTGAAGAAGTCCTCTTAAGAACTACAGAAACAAAAACCCTATAATTAAGTTTTGATATTTCAGGCCCTCTCCTTGCAAAAAAAAATACTGAGGGGATGCATTTTTTTTCCAGGGATGGTTATTGCTCGCCAAACATTTATATACGAATGTTTAACTTGAATGTAAAAAAATAGGGGATGAAAGGGTGAGCAGTAGCCTCTTTAATGTTTATGGGAGCCTAAGGTTAAATACCTCGTAGCAATAAGCTGTACCTCCCGTAGCTAATGAGGTCGGTTTATAGTGAGATTAATGTAATGCCTGCAGTCGGATTGCGTGATTTTTATACTTTGATTTTTTTTTTTTTTTTTTTTAAGTATCATAATGAGGGACTTCCAAATTGTTCTGCAGGTATGTTTTGTGAAAGGTCAAAGATTCACCAACACGATACTCGGTTGCGAGAAAATATTGAGGTTCCTCAAACTGCTTTTAACAGTTCTTCTATTTCTCTTGTTTATAGAGCTTCTAAGCTTTGGAACAAACTTAGTAATGATATTAAAGATAATGGTAATTCCAACCAGTTTAAATCTGATTTACGTGTGGAATTGCTCGGTATGTACGCTTTCAAAACGGATTACTTTTATTTTCAGCGGGTTATTTTTCTGTATTTTTTATGTGTTGTTTTGGGTTCTTATATTGTATGATTTCGTTATTTATTTTTATGTTGGTTTTGGTAAATGGTCTCATGTTCCACACTCTTACTCTTTTTATTTTTTGTTTTATTTTAGCACATCCTTGCAAGCTCCGATTTTGTTGTGCTATTATATAAAAAATGATTATTTTCAATAAAATTGTTCTATTACTACTACTACTAATTACTACTACTACTACTGCTAATTCTTCTTTATTTCTAAGCTAACTGAATTGCAACAAGTGGTTATTAGCATCTCAGGGAAACTTGACAATTTTCAACGGAATTTTCCTCAGTTACCCAAATCCACCTCTGCAATTAATACCCACACTACGGCTAATGTCTTTAAGGTTTCTATAGAACTTTCTGGTCTTCTGAAACGTAAAATCTTTCTTGGCCAAGCAGCTGGGCAAGAATTAGTTTGCAGGGTGAAATCAATTAACGACAGATAGTATGACAACATTGTGTCGCGTGAAAACAATTATGCTGAAAGTAACAATTTTCGGTGAAACTGAGTTACGAACGCCATCTTGTGTAAAAAGTTCTCTTTCGAATGGTCTAATTGACATTCCTGTAAGATTAAATAAAAAAAAACAAGTTTTTTTTTCACGGAAAGTAAGGAGCGACATTCAAACTTAAAACGAACAGAAATTGCTTCGTATATGAAAGCGGCTGTTCCCACCTCAACGCCCCGCTCTTTACGCTAAAGTTTGACTCTTTTGTCGCTCCTTACTTTCTGTTAAAAAAATTGTTTTTTTTATTTAATTCCTGAACGTTTTTGAATCAATGCATGTTTTGATTTTGGGTCTCCGCAGATGAATAATTAAAACGAAATTTGCATATATTTTTTTTTTTTGCTAAATGGCTTCCTCATAGTTTTGATCGAATGATTTTGAGAAAAAAGGAGTGGGGAGGAGGCCTAGTTGCCCTCCGTTTTTTTGGTTACTTAAAAAGGCAACTAGAACTTTCAATTTTTTACGAATGTTTTCATTAGTAAAAGATATACGTAGCTTACAAATTAGCTTACGTAACGGAATTCTGTATTCTCATGTTTTTATTACGTATATGAGGGGGTTCGTCCCCTCGTCAGTACCTCGCTCTTTAAGATAAAACTTCAATTTTGTCCCAATTTCTTAAGAATGACCCCTGAATCACAAAAGCCGTAGAATAAATATTTGAAATTACTAAAAATACTTTAGCGTGAAGAGCGAGGTATTAGGAAGAGGTGAGCCCATCATATGCGTAATAATTTCTGTTCATTTTAAGTTTTAATGCAGCTCCTTACTCTCCGTTGAAAAACTTTTTCATTTTTATTTTTTCGTTGTTTTTTTTTTTTTTTAATAATGCTAGAAATTCCTGCGCTCCCTTCATGGACATTTTCTTAACCCATGACAAATTCCTCCAAGGAAAGCTCCCCCAACATATCCCCATCTTCTCAACCCCCTCCCTAACCAAAAATCCCCCTGAAAACGTCTGTACACTTCCAAATAACCATTACTATATGTAAGCACTGGTCAAAGTTTGTAACTTGTAGCCCCTCCCACGTGGACTGTGGGGGAGTAAGTCGTCCTCAAAGACATAGTTATAAGGTTTTTTGACTACGCTGAATAAAATGGCTGTCTCACAATTTTGATCCGGTGACTTTTGGAAAATAATTGGCGTGGGAGGGGGCCTATGTGCCCTCCAATTTTTTTGGTCACTTAAAAAGGCCACTAGAACTTTTCATTTCCGTTAGAATGAGCCCTCTCGCAAGATTCTAGGACCACTGGGTCAATACTATCACTCCTAGGAAAAAAAACCCAAACAAACAAAGAAATAAACACGCATCCGTGATCTGCATTCTGGCAAAAAATACCAAATTTCACATTTTTGTAGATAGGAGCTTGAAACTTCTACTTTAGGGTTCTCTGATACGCTGAATCTGATGGAAGGTTTTTCGTTAAGATTCTATAGCTTTTATGGGTTGTTTCCCCCTATTTGCTAAAATAAAACAAATTTTCTCAGGCTCGTAACTTTTGATGGGTAAGAATAAACTTGATGAAACTTATATATTTAAAATCAGCATTAAAATGCAATTCTTTTGATGTAGCTATTGTTATCAAAATTCCGTTTTTTAGAGTTTTGGTTACTATTTAGCCGGGTCGCTCCGTACAACAGTTTGTTACCACGAACTGTTGGATTTCTCTCCTGTCTGTATTTTACAGTTTTCTTTTGTCAAATCTCAGCTTTCCATATTTCTTTAAAGCAGTTTTGCCGAATCTCATACGGGATTTTAGCATGGTCCGTTTTGCCAAAAGCTGCTGATTTTCTTACCGTAAAATGAAAAAAATTGTACTGAAGAAATTGTACTTAATTCTCCGTGGAGGTCAAAACTTCTCATGCAAAACAGGCGAAAAGAAAATTAGAAAGTAAATAAGAAATTGATGAGGACAGGGCTTCGGATGACCTTATTTTGCGTTTTGTTATGGAATATTCTTTTCCTTGGCCAAAACGGAGGTTTTGTCCTTACTTTTGCTAAAAGAGGTTCACATGCTTTAACTTAACATAACTTCTATTCTTACCTTTTCTCTGACATACAAGAGAGCTAATAATGAAAGTTATTGGTGTTTATGGTCAGAATGGTGGTAGAAGTGGAAATGATATTACCAGTGGTCTTTGTTCTATCCTTGATAAGGTTATTAATATCTATCCTGATATGAGAAAATTGGTTATATGGTCAGACTCATGGGTGCCTAAAAATCGTGATCAAAGAATTAGCCATATTTTGCAAGATATCCTGAAGAAGCATTCACACGTCAAAAGTATAACGATGAAGTGTTCTAAGCCTTCCCACTCCACGATTCAGGAAGTCGATGCTTCAGGAGGTATATATATATATATATATATATATATATATATATATATATATATATATATATATATATATATATATATATATATATATATATAGCATTGTTTCACAGTTCAAAGTGTCAACAAATAAATCGGATACTGCTCGGACATTATTTATTCAGTAAGTTTTTTGTGAAGAAACAAAAAAAAAAATTCACAATAGGGATTATAGTGACATATAATCCCTACTTATACTTAATGAACTGCAGATTAAAGATATTGCACGGACATTACTAATTGCACAGACGATGATTTTCGAATGTGAAGTGAGAGATAGTTGGATGGTAATGAAGTAATGACAGGCTCTGACTTCTTTTTGTCTGGTGTGGAAATTTTTGCAGCGGCATATAGAGAAAGATAAGGACTCAATCATTCAAATTGTTCTAAAGCTTTTTGAAAAAGATGCAATTAAGCATGCGATCGAGACATACAAAAAGGCTTTTCAAGTGGACATTTTTGAAAACCGAAGAGGTTCACACCCTGCTATATCTTTCCTATCAGATATTTACGAACTAATTAGTGGCTTCCACCGCTTTTTGTCATTATAGACCCCTCAGATGTGCCATTGGTTCCAAATGATGGGCCTACGATTCTGGCTTCACGCTTAATGAGTGTTTCTGCATGCTAAATTTCTTGGTAGAAAAGCAAGAAAATTGCCCAAAGGTTCCAGTCTCAACTGTCTGGCCAACAACGTCACCACGTCAGCCCCCACTGTTCCTGTAGTGCTAAAGAACATTCCTGCAAGCATTAACGTGCATAACCCGAATAACCAGTGTGAATTTATTCAGAAAATTGGCTGTGCAGATAAATTAGAGCACATGGTTAGCCGAAAAAATGGACTGGTTGTTCATTTAATCGATAAAGAGTAGGTCATTGCAGCAGTTGCAGCCATTACCCCCCCCCCCCACACACACACATTAAAAATTTATGCCAGAGCTATTAAAACTGAACATGCCGGTATTGTCAAGATGGATCCCGATTATGATGTCTCGCAGATTCCAGGGCTTGATAGCAGCGTTGTAAGTGCGAAAAGGTATGGAAGTTCTAAAATAGTGCAGCTAAACTTTAAAACTAAAGAAGAGCTTGATATCGCAATTAAGTTTAGCATCAAGATTGAATATTGCCTTTTGCGAGTGACTGCCAATTGAAAAGCCTAAGCAGTGCCTAAATTGCCAAGGATTTGGGCATTTTTTAAGGGACTATAAGAACCTTGTTAAACGAAAAAAATGTGGAGAGGATCACACTAACAAGGACCAAGCATATTCTTCTGGGATTGTTAAGTGCGCTAATTGTGGAGGGAATCATCGTAGCAATAGCTTGGTGTGTCCTGAGCTTAAGAAGCACTTCCCATTCAAAGAATCTTGGGAAGATTGAATTCATCTACCTGTGTTTAATTTTTAAGTGACGATGATCTCTAATTCAACCATGTCGTTATTTTATCAAAATGTTAATGGTGCTTGTGACAAGCTTCTAACTCTCGAAAGACTGATTAGTAGTTATGAAATTGTGTGCATCACTGAATACCTTTTAAGTGCCTATATTGTCTCACAACTGGAGCTCTTGCGTGACCACAAGTTCTTTCTTCGGCCCGCTAAACTAACATCTGGCCGTACTTCTGGCGGCCTAGCAATTACAGTGAATAAAAAGTTTTCTTGCGCTCTTTCTGAATCTTACGATGTATATATTTCAACTGATTTTGGTTCTTTTGTTTTAGTGTGTGTCTATATGCCAACTAACTACCGAAATGAGTCTTCTCATCGTAATTTTGCCACAACTTGTGCTTCGCTTTCAAAATCCATTCATAGGGTTCGGTCAGCAAATATGGAAATATTTATTTGCGGTGATTTTAAAACGGATACAGACTTATTATGATAATCTGGAATTGTTATATGCTAATATTGTAAGCTAAGACCTATAGCTTCAAACTGCTTGGAAACATTTTAGAGTCGAAAAAAAATATTCTGATATTCCCTACGCCTTAAGAAAATTGCTAGTAATCCTAGAAACTACACGCTCAGACTAAACCAGTCAGCTCCAAAAATGTTCTCTATTCTCGATTAAGAAAAAGTAACTCATAATATATAAAAGAAACAGCAGAATATCGGCTCAAGATATAAATAAAACTGAATTTGAACCATAGAAATTAACACAAAGAAAGGCTGTACTCCTTCATGACCCAAAAGAAATGTGATCAATCAGAACATAACTTAAATCAAAGTAAAAATTGAAGTGAATTCAAAATAAAATTTCTCAAGTTATCTCGGGGTCTTAGGAAAAAGGTGATTCATACAGAAAGACTGAATATTTATTGAGTTTAGCTATGCCATGCAGTTAGCTATTGTAAAATATAAGACGTATAATTGGAAAGTTAGACATTATTCTTAAGCAGAGTAGAAAGAACTAAGAACTTATAAAGAAGGAGATGGGACATCTATATAATACTAGAATGCGTATTTTATGACAATTGAGACTCCCTCAATAAGATAAATGGCTGCAATCACATCCTTTTTGATTCAAATGACATAAAAGCAAAAATGCATTACTGAGCCTTCACTATTTACAACCTTATTAATCGTTTCTTCTGTCTCAAATCACATCTATGTTTCTCAATCCAGTGATAAATTTGCAGTATCAGCAGGCAACTATTGTGCCATTGCTTAGGAAAAGGACAGCGTTACTTAACCTGCCGTAAGAGGAAGATGCATATGCCAAGTAACCCAGCAAAAACAAGTGAACGATCTATTGGGTTTTTAGTCATTTATACACTTGTTGCACGTTTAATGAAAAAAATTCCTGGTTCTTTCGAAGTTATGTTTGGGAGAAGCTAAAAATAGGCTCTGGTGCATGGAACAGCACCAGGTGTAAAAAAAATTAGCTCCTCTAGCCTCTTAGCCTCTAAAGGTAGACACAAATCAAAATCTGAATAAAAATGAAGATATTCTGTGAAATAGTTTAGAAGTAATACTGGCAACCAATACCAAACATCTATAGAGTGTAAATCTTAAGGAAACGTGAAGTAGCTTTTTCTACGCGGAAACAACCCCAAAAAGCAAAGTGATCTTAATGGAAATCAGACCATCAGATTTAGCATATCAGAGAAGCCTACTATAGAGGTTACCAGCTCCTACAAACAAAATGTGGAACTTTGCATTTTTCGCTAAAATACAGATCACGAATGTTTTTTTTTCCCAATGGTGATCGTACCCTACAAGTCATCCTAGAAGATGCCGAGAGGGACCATTTGAACAAAAACCAAAATTTCTAGCAGCTTATTAAGTGACCAGAAATATTGGAAGGCAGCTAGCTCCCTCCAACGCACTTTTTCCCCAAAGGCGTCCGCTAAAAATTTTGAATATCCCACCTATTCAGCATAGTTTAAAAGCTCAGTAACTATGTCTTTGGGGATGACATAACCACCCATAGTTCCCAGGGAAAAGACTATATGCTATGCAATTGGTTGATTGTCGAAAATATGCATTTTTTTTTGGGGGGGGGGGGTATTTTCTGAGAGAGGGTGAGATTTACCACAGGAAGAATTTTTTTCATGAAAAGGAAAGTTTCTGGGTTGGTAATTTCCAAGGTAAATTTTACATGGGGTTGAAAGAAGAAGATTTTCAGGCATGATTTGATAAACAGTCAGAAACTAAATTAAAAAAAAACAAGTTTTTTTCTTCCACCGAAAGTAAGGAGCAACATTAAAAGTTAAAACAAACAGAAATTATTCCGTATATGAGGGAGGGGCTGCCCCTTTCATTAAGGGTTGAGGGAGGACAGGCTCTTTCTACACCTTCATTCTTTACGCTAAAGTTCAACTTTGCTGATGATACGGCAGTTTCAATTTCTGAAAAGAATGACGAGGAGTTGGAGACAAAACTGAATACTGCATTTTCTAATGTTCTTGATTGGTGTTCTTCAAATTTTATTGCTTTGAATGTATCAAAAACAAATTTCATAATTTACGGCAGAAAGTCAAATATCTGCCCTCGTATTACCCGAGTTACTTCTTCAAAGTATCTATTATCAATATCTCGGGTGAAAATGACAAAGTACCTTGGACTTGTGATTGACGAAAGCTTATCTTTTAAAACACACATTCAAAATCTACGATTAAAGATTTCAAGGTATGTTGGTTTAATGCGAAGGTTAAAGCTTTGTTTGCCCTACTCTGCTTTACGAAGTATTTATTTTGCTCTGATTCAGACTAATATTAATTATTGTTCTCTAGTATATTTATCTACATTTAAAAGCCATATTAAACCAATACAGATTTTACAAAATAAAGCCCTAAGAATCCTTAAACTTTTTATTCCATCACCTATTGAACTTCCAAATAAGTCTTCTACTGCATCTTTATATACTTATCTAGATATACTTCCAGTCACTCAACAATTTGCTTTTGGAGCAATTCTTTTCAAAATCAATTATGACATTAAGAAATTACCGCCATATTACCTCCATCAAAGTTTGTTCTCCCAATCACAAGATTTACATAATTATAACACTCGACAAAAAAAGGATATCTACATTGACAAATATAATACTGAGAGATCTAAATTCGCTCCGTTTTTGTCAATAGCTCGGTGCTGGGATGCTCACAAGGCTCTTATTGATAAATTTTCCTCTATCCATTTAATAAAAAGGAAACTTAAATTTCATTTAGTTCAGGATTATTTTTAATTAATTAAGTATCTTTTTAGTAAGGCAAAGTTTTTGTATGGTTCGTTGCTCTGGGTGATTATGGGCCTCTCAGCTATCTTCCAGTATTAATTTATATTTAATAATATTACTTTCTTAATTTCTTCAACAGTATTGAATGATCCTGAGCTAGCTGCTACTTTCATACTATTGTTGTGTTATTGTATCTTTGCCGTCATGTTTATCTTTGTATTGTAGTGTGTTATTATTTTATTCTTTGTCTAGGCCTAGTTTTTCGAGCTTGTCTCCCCATGGGCCTATGTCATATATATATATATACATGTATGTGCGATTAATAAATAAATGAACTTGAAATGAACTTGTCACAATTCTTTAAGAAAGATTGCTCAAACACAAAGACCGTTAAATTTGGATGAGGTGTATTTTTTAAAACTTTAAGATTTTAGTGTAAAGACCAAGGGTCGAGAAAGGGGTAGCCCCCGCATAAACGGAATAACTTCTGTTTGTTTTAGGTTTTAATGGTGCTCCCTACTTTCAGGTGAAAAAAATGGTTTTTATTTAATACTATAATAAATCCAAACAGTTTAAATCTTTTATAATACACGACATTGTAAAATCGCTTTATTGGGGAAGAAAATTCGGCGGAAAAGAAAATTTTGTGGTTCTTAACATTCCAAATATTTTGCCAGTTTATGGCATACTCAGTCGCATAAATACAGAAACTGATAATCCTTAATCTTAAGATCCAATTTATTTTTTAAGAAAAATTTGGCAATGAAATATGTTGGAAACTGGAGCAAAGGGATGGATTGACCGAGTGAGTAGCAAATTAATGCTTATGAAGAAAGATATATTTCAAAGTGAATAATCTTGATAGTTGTATAAAAGAAAATAAGATCTGTAAAGGGGAAATTTTTTATTGTATTGGACTAATTCAATAAATTATCAAACTATGCTGCTAGAAATCAAGAGGCCTGCTGCAGGTGAGAGAATAAGGTCTTTGAGGATTTTTTAAATTACTGGGGTCCATGGTCCCTGTCTCCCTCTAATACGCCGCTGCCTATTCTATTTGTAAGTTTTTGTCTACATATTTTGTTTAGAAATCAATATCGATAGACTTTTCTTACAAAGTTACTTACCACGCTAGCTTACAAATTCCTGCAAAATCATAACATTTTGCAATACGTCAGTATAGACGTACTGGCGACTCGCCGTCCAGATTTTTCTTCGTGCAGACACATATGTCGATGAATATTTGCGGCGACTTCTTGTTAATGGGCAAACTGGTCCATTCGGCAGCCTTTCAGCGATATTTACCCTTTTGTTGGTAATAATTTCCAATAGCCTTGTGAAAAGGCAATAAATTCGAAAAATGAAAGCGTGAAAAAGTCAAGTCAATAAAATTTTCTGAAAAACATTTTCTCGGATGATTAGGTTTATGTCTTTGTATTTAATGCTAGAGTAGTTGTTTAAGATTGAGGAACTGGTAGTGTTCTTCAGGGCACGTTAGATTTATATATGCCTTGCTTTATAAATCAACTGAGTGACCAGTCTTAACAGTTGCATCAATTTAGGCCTATGAAAATATATGGCAAATGTTCTAATTAATGTATTACCGAGACATCTAAGAAATAGACATACCTTAAGAATCAAAATTTCACCCTGAATCTGCATAATACCTTCATTGGCATCAGGATGAATCTTTTCTTCCCCCTCCCTAATGAGCAAATGTAGCCTAGGTAAGTATTTACATTTTACATTTACATTTTCACATAGGCTAACTTGTGTAAATAATTGCTTTCCAGTTAAAGCTTATTTGGTATACTTAGAAAAACTGAGTTGATGCTTATCACACTTGATATTTCCATTCTTCAGCATTTTCAAAGAAAACATAACACAAGGTGAAAAACATATGGCATGTACTTTTCACTTATTGGCATCTGGAAAGTGAATTGTGCAAAATTTGAAATTCCCAACTAGCAAGGGAAGTAACTGTTCCTTTTTATCTGAACCCTACAATTTAAGGGAAGCCTCTCCTGACAGGCACAATGACAAATTTTAAATGTTTTTGGTTTTACTTACAGTTAGCTAAAATTTTAAATGTATTTACTACCATGCAACCCACACCTAGGTCATAGGAAAATTTTGTCTGATTATATATGTATAACATATAAAAAAGTACATGTATATATATATATATATATATATATATATATATATATATATATATATATATATATATATATATATATATATATATATACATATATATATATATATAAGCACAACAAATGTTTTGTATGCTATTTTTTAGATACTTAAAAAGAATATATAAAGTTTATAAGCTAAATACAATCTTATTCATTAAAGAGCAGACTTTTTACTAAATCATGCAAGAAAGTAAGGAGTGATCAGAGTCACCTCCTTTTATGTTGTAATTTGCAATGGCTTTCAAAAGAAACATTGAAAATTTTTTTCTGTGCTGAAAAGATACCTTTGTTATTTTTGAGTAAACACCAATCATCTACAAAAGGTGTTCATTTTCTATTTAAGGTTAATAAGTTCAAGTATTTGATAAAAGTAACTTATTCATGTAAAAGAGAAAAAAATGTCTAGAACAAAAAAGATAGCTTAGAGTTAGTACACAAACTGCATTTTCATGTATAATGATTTTGGAACCTTTGCACATGATGCAAAGAAATAACATGATTTTTATTAAAGGGAAAAAAATGTTGTAACTAAATATTTTTTTTTTTCTTAAAATGAATTATGAAAAAATAATAAAATACCAAGAACAGCAAAAATGGCAATTAGTCATTTGAATTGGTTAAGTAGAAATTTCCACTGCTAAATATATATTAAAGAATTGGGAATTTAATTTTTAATGAAAAAGGCCAGCTTATGCAGTTTGCAGTAGAAGGAGGTTCCAAATTAAAAAAAAAGAAATATAGATGACAAGTTGGCAAAAACTGACAATACCAAACAGCTTAAAAAGGTATTGCTTCCCTTTGAAGGTGCATTTGTCTTTGAGAATTGACATATTGTTAATGATTAGATTTCTACAGATAAAAATCATTGTCAAGCTATCTAATTGGTTTTGCCTATTTATTTTCATGGTATTATATGGAAATACTTGTGAAAAATGATAGCTTCTTAAAAACTTTGTAATTTTAAGAGATCCAAGAGAAACATCCTTAGAAACAGGGTTTTCATGTACAAATAGACCAAAGATGGATTCATTGTGGAATAAGGCTTTTACTTTTATAACCTTGGTAGTTTAAACCTTCTGCTAGGCTGCAATAAAAAAAAAAGTTTATAAAATGGTGACATACACCACATTAAATTGTCCACCCTAGCAATTTGAAAGTTTCTTGACTGCCATATAATCAACATTGCCATCTAATTTGTAATTGCTAAGAAAAAGGATGTCATCACTGAACTATCTATCAGCACCCCCAAAATCTTCCAATATTTAATTGTTTAGCTAAACCCTAATTTTCACCAGATACCTTATAGACAAAGTCCCAATTGGAAACATAATTTTCAAAATGATTTTTTTTTTTGAAAAAGAAACATTGTCTTTCATTTTAATTTGTTGATTAGCCTTCTATTCTATCTATTAAATACCATATGTAAACAGAACTTAAAACATACTAAGACAAGGCTTTATATTCTTGCTACAGGAAGTATGCCAATAAAATTACCAATGAAAAGCTAGTATGGCAGTAGCAGGTGTAAACACTCTTGTACCTACATCAGTAAACAGAATCAAAGCTACAAAATTATTATTCTGTAAAAGCTTTGCAGACTTAGCATGCTCTTGCTCCCAATTTTTCATCAAATTAACAATGAACTAAATTTAATTTTCTTCAAAGTTTTGTGTAAAATACCTTGCATTGAAATTTCTCAAGAACGGAATTATAGTGGAAATATTTAATGTGCTTTTTGAATTTTAACTCTGTTACATTCAGCAAATAAAGAGCTTAATGGAGTGTGCAGATGGTGAGGTCTAGACTGAATTCATCATACTAGTACTAGTACAAAATAGAAAAAAATGCTCTTTGCAAATTATATCAACTGCAGTGGTTTTGCCTTTTACTATTTTATTGTCTTTGCTAATTCATAAATTTGATGTGAAAGGAGGTTTTTGATCATACCTTGAAGTTAGTAATATGGTGAGTGCTTTTTAGGCTTTAGTAAAATAGTTACTGATGAGTAGGCTCAGATAACTATGAACAATACTAATATTTTACCTTATCTCTCTGGCAATATTTGAAAAAAGTTAAAGGAAGTAACAATGCTCCTGCAAACTAATGTCAAATTTACAGTAAATATCTTTGAGTCATTAGTTAGCCTATTTTTGAAAAAAGTATGACACATTTAGCTCACAGTTGAGTTTCATTTTTCAGAATAAAATTAAATCTAGTGCTCTAAAATAAAGCATTTTGTATTGTTATTTTGCTTTTGCAAATTGCTCAGTATGAAAATAATCTTTAGAGAATCCTAAAAAGCTTACGGCTCATGTGTTGTTTTAAGTTAATCTCAACTTGAGTCATGTGCTATTTTAAAAACCTCACTAATGTTTACAGAAAGTAATGAAAACCTACTATGACTCCTATATTAAACTGAAAGTAAAAGGCTGCTCATTTGATGTCACAAGGGCTTATGTATTGAGTTATATGTGCTTTATGCTACTGATTTATGAGGATTAGCACCATGATCAATTTCTATGTCTAAAAAGATCATGTAATAAGATCTGAGTCAATATTTATCACTTCGAAGTTTTTGCTAGCAGCTAGGAAGCCCCAGTTATTTTTACTACTCCCATTTGTGGTAAAAATAGTGGCTTTGAAAAGACTAGTCCTTGTTTGGATTAAGCAGAAGATAAACAGAAAAGTATTGACTTTTTCATACTGGGTAGCAAATGTTGACCATTTATCCCATATGACTATGGAAGTAGAAAGTCTTGCAGCATACAAGGGATGTGACTTGATGGTCTACATTGATAGGTCCTGTTAATTGTATTACCAAATTTGAAATTAGTTGTATTTAAATTCCTGAATATCAGATAAAATCTGACTTGTAGTCAAGTAGCTGCTTGAAGGGGTGTATTGTTGATAATTAGAACAGAATGTAAAATTGAAGGAGTAGATACAAAGCATGTGTTGGCTTTGACATAGAAGCCCCACTTGAGCTTTTTAGTGCAAGAATTTTATGCATTCAGAAAGGCTTGTATTCATTTTTTTTTATCAATAGCAAGGACTTTTTGAAATATATCCAGTACAAGCTCCTCTCCCCCTTCCATTGTCAAATTGGCCTCATGGGTCTTGAAATAAAGCTCAGGCTGAATACTTTAACCAAAAATAATAATTGAAAAAGTCTGCATGGATAACAAGGTTATCATAACGCAGCTCAAAATGTTGAATTTGAATTTTATATTACAAGAATCAGCAGTGAAAAACAATTAAATTTACACTATTTTAAGTTCGGGAAAGTATTACCACTTTATCTTAAATGACAAAGCCAAAGGCCCTTCCATGTATGACTAGTAAAATTAAAAAGCTGTTAAATCAAAACTAGACGGTTTGTGAAAAAATATAGAAATTTATCAGCTCAAACTAGTTTGAGAAGCTTGAAAGACCAGTTAAACTGAGGAGCCTCACATGGAAACTTTACAAAAATCATGAAGCTGTATTAAATAAATAAAGGAACCACAATCTAAGAAGAGCATAGGTCATTCCTTTTCTTAGGAAAGAAAGGAAAGCCAAAGTTGTACATACCTCCCAAAAAGTATTATTTATAGCATGACAACTCATTGACCACACCAAAGACTTTAAAAACACTAGCACAGAGAGTGAGATGATGATTAACCAGTTCAAGATTATTTTTTATGCTGATTAAATAAAAAAAAACTAATTCTTTTAGCTGAAAGTAAGGAGCAACATTAAAACTTAAAACGAACAGAAATTACTCCGTATATGAAATGGGTTGTCCCCTCCACAATCCCTCGCTCTTTACGCTAAGGCTTTTAATTGTTTTAAAAAGTATAATTGTGGCAAAAAGTCAAACTTTAGCGTAAAGAGCGAGGGATTGTGGAGGGGACAACCCATTTCATATACGGAGTAATTTCTGTTCGTTTTAAGTTTTAATGTCGCTCCTTACTTTCAGCTAAAAAAATTAGTTTTTTTTTTATTTAATTTCTGAACGTTTTTGAATTAATGCATGTTTGGTTTTGGCTCTCCGCACATAAATTATTAAAATGAAGTTTGCATATGAATTCCTTTTTTGGCTAAATGGCTTTCTCTTAGTTTTGATCAGATGATTTTGAGAAATAAGGGGTGTGGAAGGAGGCCTAGTTGCCCTGTAATTTTTTGGTTACTTAAAAAGGCAACTAGAACTTTTAATTTTAACGAACGTTTTTATTAGTAAAAAATATGCGTAACTTAAGAATTAACTTACATAACAAACTTTCATAACCTTATATTTTTATTATGTATACGAGGGGGTTTGTACCCTCGTTAATACCTCGCTCTTTACACTAAATCGTAAGTTTTGTCCCAATTCATTTTTCATTGTTTTCTTATAGTAATGCTAGAGAATCCTGCGCCCTTTTCATTGAATTTTTCTTCCCCCATGACAGATTCCTCCAAGGAAAGATCCTCCAACATAGCCCCCTCTCCTCAGCCCCACCCCCAAATAAAATAAAATCCCCCTGAAAACGTCTGTACACTTCCCAATAACCATTACTATATGTAAACACTGGTCAAAGTTTGTAACTTGCAGCCCCTCCCCCAGGGATTGTGGGGGAGTAAGTCATCCCCAAAGACATAGTTATTATGGTTTTCGACTATGCTGAACAAAATGGCTATCTCAAAATTTTGATCCGTTGACTTTGGGAAAAAAATGAGCGTGGGAGGGGGCCTAGATGCCCTCCAAATTTTTTGGTCACTTAAAAAGGGCACTAGAACTTTTCATTTCCGTTAGAATGAGCCCTCTTGCGACATTCTAGGACCACTTGGTCGATACGATGACCCCTGGGAAAAAAAACAAATAAACACGCACCCGTGATCTGTCTTCTGGCAAAAAATACAAAATTCCACATTTTTGTAGATAGGAGCTTGAAACTTCTACAGTAGGGTTCTCTGATACGCTGAATCTGATGGTGTCATATTCGTTAAGATCCTACGACTTTTAGGGGGTGTTTCCCCCTATTTTCATAAATAAGGCAAATTTTCTCAGGCTCGTAACTTTTGATGGGCAGGACTAAACTTGATGAAACTTATATATTTAAAATCAGCATTAAAATGCGATTCTTTTGATGTAGCTATTGATATCAAAATTCAATTCTTTAGAGTTTTGGTTACTATTGAGCCGGGTTGCTCCTTACTACAGTTCGTTACCACGAACTGTTTGATATGAGAACTGATGGAGACCTTAGGGCTCCTGGGAAATACTGATTCTTCTTCAGTGATGAAAACCTTTTCATGCCATTCTTTCTACATGTTAGAAAAGCAAAGATCCAGTAAGCAAGATCAGCATTAATTCCAAATATTATCAGTTGTTTTTTTTTAGTTTCAAATATGAAACTCTGTCTAGTGCTTTTACTTGATCAAGCAATAAGACCTTCAATATTTACAAAAAATGAACAAAAGTTGGAAAACAATATTGTTATAAGAACAAGATAATAAAACAATGATGATCAGGTGGTGCAAAAACAAGGGACACTAAATTACCAAAGTTTCTTTGCTGATTGTTTGTTTGTGGATTCATACCAATTGAATTTAAACACTAAGCTGAGAACAAATCCCTTCAAAAATATGTTGATAAAAAAAATTGTTAGCAGCCACTGCTAGTTTTTATATCTCTAATAGTGTCGAGTTTCAGGTATATGTTTCTAAAGTATCAAATTTTCTTGTTCTTATCTGTACTCTTCTCTCTTACTCAAATTATTTTGTCCCAATTTTTCAATCCTTGACTTTAAGTCAGCTGACTGTATGCCATGTTGAAAATTTTTAGTCTGTATCTTTTGCAAGTTGTCAAAACGACATTTTTCTGCAAATATATTTTTTTTTCTGTTGATGTGTAGGCCTATTATGCAAAATGAGCTCATCTTTTAGTCTCTGATGTGCATGTGTCATAGACTCACCATCATGGAAATTGCTGGATTTTTTTTTATTTCTGCCATTTAAAATATATTGTTCTTGCTATTTTAGAAAAAGCAGGATTTTTTTTTTATTATTTATTTATTTATTATTATTTTTTTATTAGGTGAGCTGATGTACCTTTATACTATATTTTATGGAAACCTTATTACAAAGTCATGAAAAAGGCACCCATGGGGAACAACAAAAGGGATGATGCTGCTGTGTTAATTCAAAAGGTGCTATGGGAAATTTTCTGTCAAACTAAGGTTTCAGCCTGCATCTTTGAAGTCACTAAGCTCTATTGATTAGTTTATTACATTTTCCGTATCTTCTCTGTCTCTGTTCTTTAGGTTTTAGTTTATTTTTTCTTTCTTTTTTTTTTTCTAAAATGAGCTGTCATCCCTTTTCTTGTTTGCAGAAATAATGGAAAATTAAGTTTTAGATACAAAAGGTGTTTTTACAATGGTTCTGATGCCTAGAAAGGCTTAATCGTTTCTGTGTGTTACTTATTTGTCTTATAAACTTAACTTTGTGTACATTTTGATAAAAGGAATCATTAATAACAGTGGAAAAATCCGACCTGCAATTTTGACATTTTCTTCTCCCTTGTAAAATTCATTAACTCTTTATCCCTTGTGAAATTCATTAATTCATTAACATAGTTTCTTTAAAATTGTTGTGGTTAAACTGTTCTACCTGGAACACCAAAAGAGAGTTGGAGTTGAAGCTGTTACCACGCACAGTTGATGTTTGAATACATCAAGGGAAGGAACCAGAAAAATCTATTTGATCCATATCTTAAATGGCAGGAGAGTTTGGTAAAAAAAAAAAAAGAAAGTAGGAACTCAATTTGTGCTGAGAGAGCTGGTCAGGAATTTTTAATTCATGTCCTCATCATTTCTAAACATGTTATTTTTTTCTTTTATTTTTAGAAAACATTTGCTGGACAGAAGCTCTTCTTATTGCAAAAACTTGCCTGTGAAATAATGGAAAACTGTGTCAATTTCAACCAGAGTGAATTAGCATCAGCTATCTCCAGAGTTGATAGGAAAATTGTACTTGATTCTATTTGTCGAGAGTCAGTTGAACATATTCTCAACTCAGTAGAAATGAAAGATTTATTCAAACTTTTCTTGAATTGTAGCCATAATTCACAAAATCATTATTTAGATTTTTATGAACGTGCAAAAAATCTGGATGTAAGTTTGAATGCAGAAGAGTTGAAAAGACTTTACAGTCAGTTTCTTGACCACAGTCTTCCAAAAACAAAGAAAATTAATGTTGCAACTTTAAACAGAGAAAAGAGGTTTAAGATAAGAAGCTACATGAGAAGTCCTGAACCTAGCAAAGTTGAAGAAGTGAGGATCATACTCCAAGATGTTATCCAACGAGTTTTTGATGTATTAGATGAGGTAAGTACTACAATATTATGTATTAACTCTGAGATATTAACTCTTTAACTCTGAGATATTTGATGTTTTTCAGGTAGAATGTTATAACAAAAAAAATATGGTACTTTTCTAAACACTGCTGACAAGTATTGGGAAATTCTGTGTTCTTTGAGGTCTGATGGTATTACTAAGGTTTTAGATAATTCTTACTTGAACAATGAGGGGCAAGGAAGAAGGTTCAATTTTGAGATTGGTCTAGAGGATCCCACTCCCCAAATAATATTTGGGCAGCAAATGTCATTTTTTGTAGTTATTGAACCTTCTTCTTCCATGAAAAACAGTCATTGTCATTGTTACCAACACTGTCAACACAAACATCAGCAATACTTTTGAGGTAATTTTTGAGGTCATCAGTTTTCTGTCCACACTGGTAATTGTTATTTCGTTGTTTTGTACATAATTATTATCATCTTAAACATCATTAACGACATCTTTGGCATTGCTATCATCGTGATCACCATCTAATACCCTTTAAAGTGTCTTTACAAAGTTTGAATTCTCTATACCCTTCCTCCTTTTGTCACAGAATTTTTCCCATGATCAGGGGCTCCAAGACCCAGGACTAGAACCCTGCAGGGAAAGTTACTCATGGATTATCTCTATTTTTTTTTTCTTCTTTTCCTTTTCCCCTTATAGAGTCGACTCTCGCTAACTCGAAATTCACGGGACCACGATTTTTCTTCAAGTTATATATAGTTCAACTTATGCATAATTTAGGCTGTAGAGGTCACTCTACATAAAACTCGACTTAGAAAGGTAACGAGTTATAGAGGTAAGCCAAATGAAAATTCGAGTTGCAGAGGTACGAAATCGCTAAATTTACTCTCTACAGCCACTGCATATTTAAGAATAGCTTTATTAGTGTGTTATAGACTTGATATATCAAAACTTTACTTTCCAATGTCAAGACTTGAATTTCAAAAGTCAATAATAGATTTGGTTTGCTGAGAAATAAATGCCTGAATATTAAAATAATCTGTTGTTAAAATATGTTAAATGAAATTAATACATACGAAAATTTACACGTTGTAACCTGCATACCTAAGTTTTGACTAACAGAGGTTCGTTGATAAAACTTTGAGATTCAGAGGTAAACTTTGACTTTTGAAATTAAAATTAAACGACGACTTATCTACTGAATTTCGAATCACAGGGATAGTTTTCTCGGGTCACTTTTACTTACAAAGGTAAAATATAACTGCAAAATTATTTTGAGTTATGCATGGCTTTTTCTTTGACTTAGACAGGTTTTTCCAAGGGGATTGAAAATAATTGAAGACATAGAGGATTTTGAGTTGTTAAGGTTCGAGAGTCAACTAATACATATATATATATATATATATATATATATATATATATATATATATATATATATATATATACGATCTCCGGTCACTGGAAGCAGTGCCCTGTTTAACTTAAGTAGATTGTCTAGATAAATTTGACAGATGAATAATGTCTAATTTTACTTTTATACTATTTTGTTTCCTTGTCATTCAAAATATTAATTTGAACCGCAAGCTAATTTTAGATTTACTTGTAATTTATGGTATGTATAAACATGGTGTGACAACAGAATAAACAAATACAGGTTTATTTAGCCCTTCCTTGGTATTATTTTAAAATTAAAGTTCACTCAGTTTTTCTTGTTTTGTTTTATTCAGACAAAGAAGTTGATCCCCAATTGCTTCAGTAAAACTGACATATGTGTTGTCCTTTTTGATACAATTAAGAGTCTTAATCTTTGTTAAGGTAAGCTCAGACACACTGTTAAAGCAGTGTATCAGTCTGTAAAAATCACTGTTTAAAAACATCAAATCTTAAGGAAGAAATATTTAAAATCGGAATGGAGTTTGTTATAGAACCACTTGTGCTTGGCTCTGTGGAAGTGAGCTCAAGCACCCTTGAATTGCTTGCAATTGCCCCTATTCGTCTCTACGTTCTCAATATTCCCGTAGGTTTTTTTCTTTTAAGAAACGGTTATGAAGGGGCTAGCTATATAAACTTTCTGGCTTAAAAAACCAAAGGAAACCAGTAAACAAAATATTTCTCAATGCTAATGGATCGTTTTTACAGTCTGCCACAGGGAGACCGTTTTCCAACTGTAATAGTTTTGTTTTGGGGGTAGAGGGGTAGTCTTGTTGTTTTTTCAATGAAAATAACAACAATAAAACATTTTTCAATGAAAATACAGTACTTGTGTGATATACGCCCTACCTAAGTTTCTTCTAATATGTTCCTCTGACACTCAATCCTAATGAAATATACCAAAGTAAGATGAAATATAATACCTTAAAAACAAATTTGGGCTATATATTTGCACACATTGTGGGGAGGGGTAATGTATAGCAGGTCTGCAAGCCTAATGTGTTAGGTACAATTATTCTGCATATTATGTAGTAAGAATTGTTTTCTAATTTCACACTGTCCAAGTACTTTACCCCCACTCCTAATGTCCAAATATATAGCCCAAATAGTATATTTTCTATCTATTATGTCACTTCTCTTTGCCTTGTCTCGCGCTAAGCTGAAAAAAACTAACGAAAAAAAACCGTTCTGTAATGCGTCAATGAATGAACAACTAGAGCGGTAGGGCGTATCCTACAAGTGCCGAAAATACCAAAAACAATGTATTTTCAGAGTATAGGGTGAGGGGCCTATGTCCCTTCCCCCATTGATGCGACAGTTTTCGCGGGGTGTCTGAAATTACCATTAGAGACTAAAGATAATACATTTTTCTAAACGATTCTCATACTTTCCATAAGTGAAAATTAGAACTGGTACCACGGTTTAAGAACATGCTTATTAAGATTTGCGAAAAAAATGTAGAAAAAATATACAAATTTATCTTTGTATCGTCGAAATATTCAGCGAATCAAACAGTTCGCAACTGTAAGTAAGGAGCGATGCGGTTCAATAGTGACCAAAACTCTAAAAAAAACGGAATTTTGATATCAATATGTATATCAAAAGAATCGGCTTATTGTGTGGATTCCAAATATATAAATTTCATTAAGTTTAGTGTTACCCATCAAAGAATCTTAATGAAAATCACACAATCAGAGTATCAGAGAAACCTACTGTAGATATTGCAAGCTCCTATCTGAAAAAATGTGGAATTTTATATTTTTGCCAGAAGAAAGATCATGGAAGCGTTTTTATTTGTTTGTTTTTCCCAGGGGTGATTGTATCGAACCAGTGGTCCTAAAATATCGGGAAAGGTTCCATTCGAACCGAAATTAAAAGTTCAAGCGTCCTTTTTAAGCGACGAAAAAGATTGAAGGGTAACTAGCCCCCCTTCCACACCCCTTTTCTCCCAAATCACCCGATAAAAATTTTGATATATCAATTATATCTTTTATGATATATTTAAATATATCAACCAGTGGTCCTAAAATATCGGGAAAGGCTCCATTCGAACCGAAATTAAAAGTTCAAGCCTCCTTTTTAAGTGACCAAAAAGTTTGAAGGGTAACTAGCCCCCCTTCCACACCCCTTTTCTCCCAAATCACCCGATAAAAATTTTGATATATCAATTATATCTTTTATGATATATTTAAATATATCAACCAGTGGTCCTAAAATATGGGGAAAGGCTCCATTCGAACCGAAATTAAAAGTTCAAGCACCCTTTTTAAGTGACCAAAAAGATTGAAGGGTAACTAGCCCCCCTTCCACGCCCCTTTTCTCCCAAATCACCCGATAAAAATTTTGATATATCAATTTTGTTCGGCATAGTTGAAAAATCCAAAAAGTATGCATTTGGCGGTAACATGATCTCTCCCCCCCCCCACAACCCTTGAGGAGAGGTCTTTAAGTTATAAAATTTGTCCACTGTTCACGTACAATATTTTTTATTGGGAAGTATGCATTCACTTTTTGGATGTGGGGAGGATTTGCTGCTGGTGAAATCTTCCATGAAGAGAATTTTCTATGGGGAGATAAGTTTCCGGGGGATGAACTTTTCATAGGAAATTTTACAGTGAGGGGATTTGCCAGAATTTCAATACGAAATTCTTTTTGTCTTACTTTTTTTTTGCCGACTCAATTTTACGTTTGGAAATATTAAGGGTAATTGCCCAGGGTATATTTTCATCGGAATTGAATTATCTAGAAGATCTTTTTGTGGGGAGATTTTCTGTGGAGGTGGAGCCAAATTTCCCGGCATTATTTAAAAAAAGATCAGAAACTAAGCAAAATATAACAAGTTTTTTAACTGAAAGTAAGGAGCAACATTAAAACTTGAAATGAACAGAAATTATTACATATAAGAAGTTTCCTTCTAATTCTTTAAGAACGACTCCTGAAACGCAAGGGTCGTTTAATTAGAACAATAAGAAGCTTTTTTGGAAGTATTGAAAAACTTTAGCGTAAAGAAAGAGGTTTTGAGGAGGGAAAAATCCCCCTCATATATGTAATAATTTCTGTTCCTTTTAGTTTTTAATGTTGCTCCTTATTTTCAGTCAAAAAACTTAAAGAAACACCTTTCAATAAAAATTAATTTCCTTTTTTTATAATCCTTATTATTATAGAATAATAGAATCGTTTCTAAATTTGACATTGTTGATGCGCCCTCGCGACTGAAACAAATATCTCAGATATATGTTTTAAAACTCAGCAAATGATTGGTGCTTTCGACCTTTTTTGGCCATTTTTTTAATTGAGTTAATTATTTTTTTTATTGTAGAATCGTACGTTTATGGTTTTTTTTCCATTGTATTTTGTGGGTTACAAATAAATAAATAAATTACAACATTCATATTATTATTGAAAAAATATTTTGGGACGAATTTCATATATGTAGCTTATAGCTTAAGTCCAGAGTGACAAGATAGGTTCATTTCCGCTTAAAGAAAAAAAAATCAACAAAATAAAGAATTCTAAAAAAAATAATTTCTGAGCAAACCCTGAAAGATCATCTCAAGAATCAGCACTGTTCTTCTTTTTTTTTTTTTGTCTTTTTTATGTTCTTTCTGTTTTTTATCTTTTCTTATGAAATGTGCTGTCTTGTTTAAAAACGAAGCGTGCTGTTTTCTTTTTTTAAAAGAAAAAAAAATTATGCATGTTCAAACTTTAGCTTTAAACAAAAATGTGAAACAATCGAATTTTGAGTTGAAAAATGATATTTTTGCTCTGGCAGTGCTGTGGCTAGAGGAGGACCTTGATGGATTCATATTAGCGAAATAATGCTGTATTTTATATTATAATAGCGAAAATCTTGGTACATCAAAATGTAATTCTTAAATAATTAAAAATTTTGTATATATTTTTTTTTTAATTTCTTGACTTAGAAAATTTGTAATCTCTTCGAATGAATTATCTATTCCGTTTTTTAAATATTATAACCAATAAAGCATTTCGGTGTCTCTCATTAATATATCTTGAACTATTGTCTTGGTTTTTTATAAGCCATATTTTGTGATAAATGTTTATAGCTTTCAGGAGGTGATTATATTAGTCTGAATATTGAGTTATTCAAGGATTTACTTTTTTCCTTTAAATTAAGCGTTTGGCTTCTTAACGTGTTTTTATTTAGGTATATCGAAGGCAGTTTATCCCTGAAGTTAGAAGACACATCAATATCTAACTCTGCACAGCTCCCAACCTACTAGTCTAACTAACTGCCTTTTTGATTTTTCGGAATGTTGAAGTATTTCTTGTGACCACAGTCTGGTGAGAGGTAGAAGTAAAATTATAAGTGTTATTCTTTATATTTTGTTCCCCATTTCTAAAGAAATGTCTAACACAGGTCAAAATTGGGTTCTGTGTCTTCTTGGCGAACAAATAGTTCTGGTTTTATTGAAAAATTTGAACGTTTGATAACGAATCGTTAATCTTCAGAAGATTTTGATGACTTTAAATGTGCAATATATATTGACAGTCATTGGTTGAGGGCTTACATAGATTGTTCATTCTTGTGTTATCTAGTTCTAATGTAATTTCTACAATTTCACGATTAGTATATCGTTCTTACTTTCTAATTGCTAAATTATCTATTAGAAATTTATTTTACTCTGCTCGACGTTAAATTTGGCAATTATAGTCGATTTTATTTGCAAGTTTAAAAAATTTTTAATAGGAGATGTTATTTTTTTCTTATCTTAAATAAAGTAAATTAAAATTTAGATGGCGAGAGTGAATAGTATTGCATCTTGTACCAAAATAACGAGTAAACAGGATTGCAAATTACAGGTTGTGAGTGAAGAGAGGGACTTGTGTTGTAACCAGTGGCTCTCTAGAGGCTGCATAACTGCAAACAATCATTTTTTTTTTTTTTGGGGGGGGGGGTGAGGCAGAGGTATTTAGCTTCCAAAAGGGGATTCAACTAGTGTTTCTAAAAATCGATCTGATCTGAAATCTTTTAAGTAAAAAAGTAGTGATCGCCGTTTTTGTCTCTCTAGAGGAAGAATTTTCTGAAATATTGGCATTAAAAGCTTTGATACTCTTTATTTTCTAGGGAACAGATGGTTCTTTTTTGTGTTGTATTAAGAAAGTATTTATATCTCAAAATATTTCAACAACACTAGCAACCAAACATCGTTCCAAAGCTTCATACTTTTTATTGCTACTTTAAAAAGATTAGGAAATGTCATGATTTTCAGTAACTATGCGTGTTCTATCGAATCCGTCCTAATTTTTATTTTATTTTCATTCCTTTTTTTTTTACCTTTTCGCGTTTCTTTTTTGATATAGTTGATTGCTCGCCTGCAAGGGATTTGTTGGTATATTAAATTAGAATGCAATAAAGCAGTTTGGTTTATTCCTTCAGCTTATACTTTTTGAGTAGTTTTCTTAAATAAAATCATGATTTAACCTGTCACCAGTGCTTCAGTATTATAGTATGTATCTATTGATCTTATTCTAGTATAAAACAATTTTTGTAACAAATAGGAATGGGGTAAACAAGATAAAATTTGGAAAAGCTCACCAATATGCATATATTGAAACTTAACTAATTTGGTCTAAGCCAAAATGGTCTCCTTGTTGAATATTTCTAAAGCTTCACAAAGGATATCTTGGTCAATTCGGTAGCTTGCGTGGCAAGTACAGTTAAGAACATCATCTGTTAACTTTGACTCTTGATTGGAGTTCGGATACACTTGATACTTTCTGTTTGTTAGGCAGCGATTGAATACTAAGACTCTGTCAGGATTCAAAAATCGTCTGATTGGGTAAAAGCATTTGTCAAATAGTGATCGGAATCCTGGAGAGCTTCGACGTAAATATGGGAAGGGCTTTTTTAGGAACATCGACTCAAAGTAGCTTATCATTTCAATATGGCTGGCATAAATCACTATTTCGGCCTAAATAAAAAAAAACCTTAATTAAATAAAGCTAATACGATTTTAAGACAGATTCTATCTGTGATGTATATATGCATCTCCAAATAAATTGTGCTTAATTATCCCTTGGCCATTTTTGCGACAAAACTACAAACAGCGACGAAATATTGAAAAGATAAGTGAATTATGCAATCAATTATATCTGAAATAAAATATTTCCTTATGCTCCAAGATCTTAATTGTTTGATAGACTTGCCCCTACACCTGGAAAAAGTGAAAACCCACTATTTTACGAACTTATTACTGGAAAATTGATTTTAATTGTATTAGGTCGTGATCCTGACGGAGCCCAGTAGGTTTTAAGGGTAATTGAAGAAATCATAAATAGAAACTACCTAGAGAATTACCAACACATTCGAGTGATAACGTTTGGTGGAAAAAAGGAATAATTAAGGGTCAAAAAGGAAAATGGCAAACTAGCACACATTATTTTTAAAAGCAATAGTTTAGTATCTTTCTGTAATTGTGAGTCCATAAGGGGCTGGTAAATCTTTATAAAAAAAAACATATGTAGGTTACAAAAACTTGTCAACATCCTGTCAGCACTAACAAAGTTGTAAGATTGATAAATTTCATATAATATACGGAAATGTGTCAGTTTTTTGTTGTTTTTTTCTTATTATAGATTTGTGGTGTATGTTTTAAGATATGCATTTTTTTTTGCATATGAAAGTTAAAGCTTTAATTTAAAACTCTTTAAACTGGTATGGATCATAAGCTATGATGCTTTTTTCTTTTTGTTTTCTTTTAAGACCCTTTAGCAGTTCCTAATTCAGTATTTTAAATACATTTTGTTAATAATATTTAATTGCCAAACAAACTCAATGTTTCAGCAATCTACATTATAAGGAAGTATATTTTGCTTATAACTATGAATTATCGTGGAGTATGAAAAGAAATGAAAGAATTATAATACTGAGTTCTGAATTCTAGCGATAAAAGAAGAGCAAACAAGAGCTTTGAAACATTATTATAAATTATTTTTATTATTATTTATATTATTATTATTATTATTATTATTATTATTATTATTTAAATTATTATTATTATTATATTATAATGCATAAAAATAAAGTCTTGACTTTGAAAAAATAAAATCTTTCTATTTATGATGCCAAATCTAAAAAAAAAATACTTATGCACTTTTTTTTAGAAATCAAATTTGAGGTTGCAAGAGATATGCTCCCACCCTAAGGATGATAAAGTTTTAATTACCAAACATAAAAATTGTTACTCTTTGCTTCTCAATCTGAGATATGATTTTCCAAAAAAAATGGTGGCACAATTCAACAACACCAAAAAACCTTGTTGTTTAGATTTCTCTGTAGATTTTGAGCATGTGACTAAAAAAATCGAAGGGTGAGAAGTAAAGACTTACAAATTTTATCTCTTGATAAACGATAGTTGACTTATTTGATTTCTGTGATTGTCGTTTTATTTCTATGCGTATTTTAAATCCTTGTATTACGTTGAAATTCTTGATCTATATTATAGGTTTTTTTTACACACCGTATGTCTCTGCAAACCTTGAGCAATTATTTTCTTGAATCAGTAACATTTTGGGTTTCTGTTCATCTGAAAAATTGCTCCAAAACAATTTTTTTTTGTAAAGCATCCAAAATGTTTTTTTAGTTCTCAATTCCAAGTTGTTTCACAAGAATTATGTAAATAACGACGAAGACCGCACTGCCTTTCCATTATACAAATGACAAAGGGCAATATAATGGGAAATTTTTTTTTTAATTGGACAGTGAAATTATACACAGTTTTCGTCTCAAATTCTAACACGAATTGCCACAAGTAAATGTCATCAACCTAAAAAAACTTTCGACTAAACCAATCAAGCGTTTTAACATGGTCTCTTACTACTGTCAATGCTACAATACTGAGATAGAGCTGTAAATAGGCAATTTTTGAATTTTATATAGTAAAGTGATTCTTCTTTATTCTTTTGAGGCTGCTTAAAAGAAATCTAATAACTTTTTTTTACAGTTGTATGTGGATGCTTCTACAGAAAAGCAAAAAGTTAAAATGCTAAATATTTGTTACCTTATTTTTAATTATTTGAGTGTCACTGACGGCCAGTGCATTGAGAAGGTTCAATAGGATAATGGTAACCAGGAAAACAAAAAAGAGAAATACGCCCTTGGATACGAATGGCTTTTCTTCGAAATTCAGATCCCCGTAATCCAGTTCTCCGGTCATCATTACGTAACATTTCATTATAGACCTGTAATAAGAAAAAATCAAACTGTTCATTACAGACAGTTAAAGGCGGCTTACTTTCACTTCTTGTGTTAGAGTAATTATTACTATGTTTCATTCTAACTCAAAAAATAAGAATCCTTTAAAGCCGTGACTAAGTAAATGTAATGCCTAGTTTCAGACAGAATACCAGCAATTTATGTAAATATTGTAGCTTACAGCCATGACATTATCATGCCTATTCTTTTACCCTTTTCCTTATGAATATTAGTTCTAAAAGTAATTTGGTTCATTTTATCGTGTTCAAAACGAAAGGGAGTGCCTGACACTTTCTCCGAAGATGAGTTAAAAATCGAGATTACACCTTTAAAACTAAGATCGACTGGTTGCATTTATAGGCATATATTGTTCATTGGGGGGTGGGGCAAATTTAAAAACATGGTAAAGGATATGGCATTAGACTTTACAGTCCCTACCGGCTACCGGTGCTGATCTCCGTTTCTTGGCCCTTCAGCCAGCAAGTGCAATGGGGGGTTGGAGGCCAACCATCTTGTGCTTTTTGCGCATCCTTCCTGTTTACCTTCCCTAGATTTCTCCATGTACGAGAATAATACTGCTACGGTTAAGGTAGGAAATGTGGTTAGTAGCAGGTTTCGTACTAAATCAGGAGTGAAGCAGGGCTGTGTTCTATCCCCCTTTATATGGATCATTTTGATGGACTTTGTCTTAAGGAGCACATGAAAGGCAATTGGAGACCACGGAATCAAATGGGGAGGAAAAACTCTCCTAGACTTAGATTATGCTGGTAATTTAGGCATATTAGATGAAAGTACGAGCAAAATGAATAAATTTTAAAGGTTTTGCGAGTTCAGGCTGCTAGAATATGTTTGAAAATTAATGTTAAGAAGACTAAGTCACTAAGGCTAGGAATAAGTGGAGACGAAAAGGTAACGAAAAGATTGATCAGGTGGGTAGCTTCACTTACCTTGGCAGTATTATTAGTAAAGATGACGGGAGCAGTGAAGATGTTAAAAGCAGAATAGCTAAGGCTCAGGGTGTTATTTCACAGTTAAAAAAAGTTTGGAAGAATAGGAATATAAGTCTGTAAACCAAGATTAGAATATTGGAAGCTACAGTGAAGACAGTGGTCAAATATGGCTCTGCAGCATGGGCGCTCCTGAAAAGCGAATGAAAATTTACTAGATATTTTCCAGAGAAATTGTCTACGGATTGTTCTGGGTACCCGGCTGACTGACCGTATTTCAAAGAGTAGGTTTTACGAAAATTGTGGTTCAATTCTGCTTTCTATAGCTATAATGAAAGAAAGGTTGAGATGGCTAGGCCACGTTCTGCGGATTAAGGATGACAGATTGCTGAAGATTGTCCTTTTTGGCCATCCGTCTGGGGCTAAATGGAAAGTAGGTCGTCCTCGTCTGGGGTGGGAGGATAAGGATTCAAAGGAAATGGGCACTTCATCAGAGGGTGTAAAGAGGGAGGCCTTGAATAAATTGGGTTGTAGGAGGAGTGCGCACAGCTGTGTTGGTCTCAGGCGGCTTGCTGCTGTGGTGAGTTATTAGTAGTATCAAACAGTTCGTGGTAACGAACTGTAGTAAGGAGCGACCCGGCTCAATAGTAACCGAAACTCTAAAAAATGGAATTTTGATACTAATAGTTACATCAAAACAATTGCATTTTAATGCTGATTTTAAATATATCAGTTTCATCAAGATCAGTTATACCCATCAAAAGTTACGAGCCTGAGAAAATTTGCCTCATTTTAGAAAATAGGGCGAAACACCTCCTAAAAGTCATACAATCTTAACGAAAATCACACCATCAGATTCAGCGTATCAGAGAACCTTATTGTAGAAGTTTCAAGCTCCTAACTACAAAAGTGTGGAATTTCGCATTTTTTTTGCCAGAAGACAGATCACGGATGCGTGTTTATTTGTTTTTCTGTTGTTGTTTTTTCCAGGGGATGATTGTATCGACTGAGCAGTCCTAGAATGTCGCAAAAGGGCTCATTCTAACGTAAATTAAAAGTTCGAGTGCCCTTTTTAAGTGACCAAAAAAATTGGAGGGCACCTAGGCTCCCTCCCACGCTCATTTTTTCCCAAAAGTCAGCGGATCAAAATTCTGAGATAGCCATTTTATTCACCATAGTCGAAAAACCTAATAACTGTTTATTTGGGGACGACTTACTCCCTCGCAGTCCCGGTGGGAGGGGCTGCAAGTTGCAAACTTTGACCTGCGTTTACATATAGTAATGGTTACTAGGAAGTGTATAGACGTTTTCAGGGGGATTTTTTTGGTTTAGGGGGGAGAGTTGAAGGGGGGGGGGTTACGTGGGAGGATATTTCCATGGAGAAACTTCTCATGGGGGAAGAGAATTTCAATGAAGGGGCGCATATAGGGTGTATGTATACTTCTTCTGAGAGAATTCCCAGCTTGAGTTAAGGCGATGAAAATAACAGTCATCAATCGCACTGGTTACCTTCACGGAAGAATTTACAGGCATGAATTTATTTCAGAAATCTTCAACCATTGATCAGTTGTCATGTGAAAGAAATTATCGGCAAAAGTTAACCACATAAACCCGTCTCCTCAAGATTTCCTATACGGTAAGCTGAATTAAAAATACAATAATCGCCATGACTAGCAGTGTATCAACTTTTGCTGGTGTTGAGAATCTTGGTACATAAAAAAGATAAAACCAATCTTCTTTAGCCAAAACTCTCTTTCTCATTTATAGTCCCTCTAGTCTGAACAACGTTATCACAATCTTATTTATATTTAAATGTAACCCTTTCATTTTTATGTACTTGGTGGAAACAAAATTCTCAAATTTTTGTCAGAAGCGGTTGTAGATTGTTTTAATTAAAAAATAAAGCAGCTTAGATGATAACGTATCACCCTGTCTTACTCCCCTGTTGCTAGAAAATACTCTAGGTAGCCTACCTAGAGACATATTACATATGTCTCAGACATATGTAATCCAATCCAAATCTCTCTTAACTAATTTGATAAACACACATATTAAATACATCTGAATTATAATCAGTCAAGTATTAAAACGCTCCTCTTGGTCTATAAAGGTTATAGACAACATGTTTCCTTTGCAAAGCGTATACTTTTTTGGTAACAACTTCAATGTAATATGAGTGTTTTGTAACATGATTAATTAAGACATCATCTTATCTAAAACTACTCTCTCTGTTTTTCGTTCATCCATACAGTTGCGACGGTTATAACTAATAATAAGGAATCAATTGATACTTTTTTCTAACCTTGTAATTCCTTGTGTGGCTGTCAATTCTTCATCATTTTCATCATCAAAAACATTAAGGACGTAGAAGCTTAGTGCGAAACCAACAATCAGTAAAGAATATCCAAATAACATTATTAGAAATGTTTTTGAAACTGTCACAAAAGCTGCTATATATGTTGAGAGTTCAGGATAGCGTCCCACTAAGAGCAATAGCTCTAACCAGGCAAGTATAATCGCTATAGCTGCAAAGTTCACTGCTACATGTATGTCTTCCCGTGTTGCTAGCATCATCATCGTTGAAACAATCAGGAGGATTTCAACATAATTCTCAAAGCTGTGTAAATACCTCTCAAAGTCTATGCTCATTTGGAAAAGCTCACGACAAAAAAGTCCAATTGCAAAGATTGCAATAGAAGAGTTTAGTAACACTCTCAGATAAATATTCATCTCAGGCTTATTATCATCAGTAGCTATGGATGTCATATTCTTATTCTTTCCATCTACATCTTTAAGTAGAACAACATAGCTAGTAAGCATAACAATCATTATGAGAAACAGAACACAGTTTAGCCAAAAGGCCCAACTGATTTTATGCCATTTGTAAGACACGAAGCTTCTTATTATGGGGTGACGAAGGAGTGGCTGAAGACGCTTTGATGATGCTATTTCTCTCAAAATCTCTATTTCCGATCTTCTGGAAAGCTTTGGTACTTCTGGGAAAACTACAGCTTCAAATTCTGCTTCAGTTTCATATGTATTGGAATGTAAAGGGGCTGAGAGGAACGAATAGTCAAAAGACAGGACGAAATCGCTGAAAGAAGAATTAAGTATTAAGTTTAAAATAAAAAATAAACCGGACCATAAAACGGTTGGTTTTCCCTCTAAATTGCACTGTTGGTGTTACAACTACTCCTACTTCCTCGATGTTTTTCTTTTGTTTAACATTAAACGACATTTTGTTCTTAACATTTTTAACAAAAAAAAACAACATTTTGTTTTTAACATTGTTTACAAATGATGTTCTTTTTGTCGTCTCATAAACAGATCTTTACTCACATGATCAATGTCTTATCTATTCTAAACTGTTTTATAAGTAGGGTAAAGAACAGTTGGTTAGTGTGGAAATAGTAGCTAAATGTTAATTTAACTTGAAAGAAGTGCAGTTGCCTTAATTCTAATAGTAATACCTTTGGTGTTGGTAATTGAGTTGAAAAACCCACAGCTCCTGAACTTCTCAAAAGCTTAAGAATAGCTAACAGCTTTAGCCATGGGTGAATCGGTAAAAAACAGATTGATTCAGCGAAATAGGGGCACAAAGTGCCGCAACTTTACTGGCTCAATTTTTCTTTTTTCAGGTAAATTAACTGATCGAAATAAATTATGTAAAATCAATAGAAGCAAACTGATCTCAGTCGGTGAAGAAAGTTTAATAAAGATCAGCAAAATCATTCGGTAAAAATGACCAGCCAGTTGATACCCCCCCCCCCAAAAAAAAAAAAACCATTGTGGTTAGCGATACCTCTGAATGCGGATAAAAGTTGTTTTTTTTAATCTTGGATGCAGGGAAGAATCTATTCTTAGCCTGTAAAAATTCTATGCAATAACATTATCTTTTTCCATTCAATAAAGTTTAGACAATTTCGAACCTGTTATTTAACTCTACACAGGATCTATACGAGTTACTGATTAGTTTGAAGTGGCTCTGAATTCTTCTATAGTCATCATTCATTTCAAAGATTTTAAAAGAAAATATTATGTTCAAGACAGGAAATGACGAGAAATTTCTACTTTGTATGATAATTTTCTGCTTTTTTTTATAAGTGTATATATGCAATTAATATGTTCATAATAATTATTAATGATATCTTTGTAACCAGTAATAGTGGCTCGGAAAAGGGGGAGTAATATGAATTAATCTTCATACTGACTTCAAACAGTAAATATAAGCATTTTATATTTAAGATACTTTAGGTAAATATTAGGTATCGAACAGGTAGCTTAGGTATCTAACAGTAAATTTTCAGGGAATTTTAGCTGGAACTATTAAAAAAAATGTTTAGTATTACATTTTGTACATATAAACAGGGTTAAGCATGGCTTCCTGGGACTATATTACGATGCCATACTTTGCATTTCTGATTTCATTATTAAAATTAAATAGAAACTAAAATTATAAAAATCACTTTAATAATTTTCCGAAATATTTGGTGTTACAGAGTATTTTGTCCTCTTTCCAATAAAGCAGTCAATTAGAATGGGCTTTTTGTGCGCATGTTTGGGTTTTCGCAGAAATAATCATACAAATAGTTTAGGAAATTACGGAATAATCTTCATTTAAGAAAGTCTAGAAACACATTGGTTTATTTAAAAAATGCAAAGCATATTTATACCATGTGCCGTCTGCGGCACAAATACCATGTGCCGTTTGCTTGGCGCTAAGTAATTTGTTAGCTATTAGTCTTTTATCTCCTCTCGAATTAATTTTTTTTTCAAATACTATTGAACCTTTTCTGGAACATGGATTTGTTGATTTTTTTTATGAGTTTCGGTTCATGTCCCAGTGTTTCAACTTAAGGTTATATATATATATATATATATATATATATATATATATATATATATATATATATATATATATATATGTATGTATATTCATTTTTCTTTCTTCTTCTTCTTCTTTTTTTTACCGTAGAATATAGTAAAACAATATAATCCTAAAAAAAGGACAAAAGAAAAACCAACCATGTGAGTTCATTTTACATATATATATATATATATATATATATATATATATATATATATATATATATATATATATGTATATATATATATATATATATATATATATATATATATATATATATATATATATATTCATTTTTCTTTCTTCTTCTTCTTCTTTTTTTTACCGTAGAATATAGTAAAACAATATAATCCTAAAAAAGGACAAAAGAAAACTAACCATGTGAGTTTATTTTACTTTTTTGGTAATTTCGTTGGTGAAATCTTCACCGTCCATTTCCTACCTTATGTTTAATCTTCTCTTTATATAAATTATCGATCGAAATTGCTTTCGTCCTTGGATATGCATCCCAAATTAAGTTTCTTTTACAAGGGTACTATTTTAAAGCTCGTTTCTTCTGTTTGATTAGTATTCCTTCGATATTTGAACTCACTATGTAAATAATAAAATAGATGTCTTTAATGACCTTCTGGGATTTCAGGACCTGAAACTGTGATTCCGGTTTCAACTGATTCTTTCAAAGGGAAAATAATAACTGAAATACCTGGCAGTTGGACTTTTTCGGTTACTGGTAATGCACTCATCTAAATAAGCCTTCAGTATTTTTGGATGTATTCTTCTTAATGGTGAAACCCCTGCTACATTTACTATGCTTATATCAGCTCCGTGGCGTAGTAACAACAAAACGGCTTCTTGACATCCACTCATTACAGCAAAATTTAGCGCTGTATTACCAGTATGATCTTGAGCATTGATGTTGAAATCGTCATTTTGGTAGGCTAGTATCATCTGTAAACAAGCAAAATACTTGTTAGGGTCTCTTGAGAGTCTTTGAGTGATCTCATGAAGGACCGTCTGTTCAGTATCTGGACATCTATCAGTAGTGCTTGCACGGTTTTCGAGTAAAAGCTGGATTATTTTATTGTTACCAGCTATACATGCCAAAAATATCGGCTTCTTATCTTTAGTAATGCTAGTGACATCTGGTCGAGCACCGTGATTTAGAAGAAACTCGACCACATTGCTAAAACCAGCTTCACAAGCAAATTGAAGGTAAGTTGGACCATCAGTGTCAGTTTTATTCAAGTCGATTGTGATATTTATAGAAGAAGCTTGATTCAATATGGCTTCACATTGTTCTGGATTATTGTTTCTTATAGCCTTAAATAGTTCCGATCGAAGCTCTGTTTCTGTTACATGAGTGTTATTGTTAAAGTGCTGGAAGCCCAAGTCAGGACGCAGAAGATCTGGTCTGTAATCCTAAAAAGAATACGTATATATATATATATATATATATATATATATATATATATATATATATATATATATATATATATATATATATATATATATATATATATATATATATATATAAAGAAAAAGGTAATTTCTCATTACTCACCAATAACAACAGGTGCCAAGGCCAAAGATAAAACCATTACAAAATAATATAACGATGAGGCTCAAAGTACTTCCCAGAGAGATTAATGAGGAGGAATAAGAAAATCCACAATTTCAATAATAAAGTCACAATCACAATAAAAAATCTCAAAACAATCTCAATATATATATATATATATATATATATATATATATTTGATCTTCTTACAAAAATCTGATTTTTTTCGATATTTTTTATAGTGGATGTGCTCTAATCTGTTGCACTGTGTCTCTTGTGCTGTTTACTGAATTCCATAGTAAGTGTTGGGGAAGATGAGTGGGATTATGACCATTTACTTCGTTGCATTGATATTACTTATTAGCTTAGTATTTATATACAAACCTTCTCATCAATCGTATAAGTATAATGGAAAACATTTTTTTTTTTAATGCCAATATGCTCCTTTGTCTTAATGTGGTAACATATATACTGTCGAATATACGTTTTCCCTCCCGTTTCTTGTGTACGAGTGTTTACTCTGGTATTAATGATTAATCTGCATGTTAGGATAATTATTATTGGTCGACTATTCCACACACAAAACTAGGAGCGGCTTAATCCTTTTATTTATGTCTGGCATAGTGCGCAAGATACAATTTACCACGGTGCACTGGTGCGCCAACTTCAACGACATCTGTGGAAGTGTGATCCCATGCTAAAAAAAAAAAATAATAAAGAACATAACTTAACTCTGACTAAGAATTAAAGTTGCCTGTGATCGACTGTCGTGATACTGGATTATATATCAAACCCACAAACAAACAAGAGCTAAGAGCTCATATGGCACTTGTAACGAGGTCGGAAGAGCCAAGAGCTTATATGGTATGAACTCTTAAAAAATTCTTAAAAATCAATAGATTGCTTTAAAAGGAAAATCAGAAGCTTATTGCTGGTCGGGATTTAAAATAAAAGCTCTGAGTCACGAGGTCCTTCTAAATATCAAAATTCATTAAGATGACCGATCACCCACTCGTAAGTTAAAAATACCTCAATTTTTCTAATTTTTCCTCTCCCTTCAGCCTCCCAGATGGTCGCATCGGGGAAAACGACTTTATCAAATCGTCATAGCACGTCCAGAAGCACCAAACTCGCCAAAGCACTGAACCCCACCTCCACCAAAGAGAACAGATCCAGTCCGGTTACGTCAATCACGTATCTACGATATTTATAAGCGTTTTCCAAGATTTTGGGTTCCCCCCTCCAACTCCCTCCAGTGTCAACAGATCTGGTCGGGATTTGAAATAAGAGCTCTGAGACACGAGTTCCGTCTAAATAATTTCATTAAGATCCGGTCACCCGTTCTTAAGTTAAAATACCTCAATTTTTCTAATGTTTCCAAATTAACAACCCCCAGCTCCTTTAATTAGAACGGATCCGTTCCAATTATCTAAATCACATATCTATAACTTGTGCTTATTCTTCCCATCAAGTTTCATCCCGATCTCTCCACTCTAAGCGTTGTCCAAGATATCCGGTTTCCAAGATTTCCGGTTTCCCTCTCCAGCTCCCCCCAATGTCACCAGATCTGGTCGGTATTTAAAATAAGAGATCTGAGTTACGAGGTCCTTCTAAATATGAAATTTCATTAAGATCCGATCACTCCTTCGTAAGTTAAAAATACCTCATTTTTCTAATTATTAGATTTAACCTCCCCCCATCTCCCCCAAAGAGAGCAGATCATGTCCGGGTATGTCAATCACGTATCTAGGACTTGTGCTTATTTTTGCCACCAAGTTTCATCCCGATCCCTCCACTCTAAGCATTTTCCAATATTTTAGGTTCCCCCCAGTGTCACCGGATCCGGTCGGGATTTAAAACAAGAGCTCTGAGACACGATATCCTTCCAAATATCAAATTTAATTAAGATTCGATCACTCCTTCGTAGTTAAAAATACCTCATTTTTCTAATTTTTCATAATTTATCCCCCCCCCTCAACTCCCCGAAAGAAAACGGATCCGTTCCGGTCATGTCAATCACATATCTAGGACTCAGGATCATTTTTACCACCAAGTTTCATCCCCATCCCTCCACTCTAAGCGTTTTCAAAGATTTCAGGTTCCCCCCTCCCTGAAATTCCCCCAATGTCACCGGATCCGGTCGAGATTTAAAATAAGAGCTCTGAGGCACAATATCCTTCCAAACATCAAATTGCATTAAGATCCGATCACTCATTCGTAAGTTAAAAATACCTAATTTTTTCTAATTTTCCGATTTAACCGCCCCCGCCCCCAGATATTGTCTCTTGGTTACATAAATTTTTCATTACATCTTTAATTACTGTTTGAAGTCATCCAATCAAGTGCTTGCAAATTAAGCAAGCATAAATTATATTGCTGTGTATTACTGAGGCTACGCTATACAATAATTATTATTATTTATTCATCGTTATTATTATTAATAAAGCTTAGTTCAAATTCAAACACACCGTGAGTATTACTCTGTTTAGCAAAAATTGTTTCGCCAAGCCACAAAAAGGCCTTCCGAAGCAGAAAAAATCACTTCGCAACGGTTCAACTTGAAGTAAAACAAAACGTGTAGAGAGGCGATATCAAACAGTTCGTGGTAACGAACTGTAGTAAGGAGCGACCCGGCTCAAAAGTAACCAAAACTCTAAAAAATTGAATTTTGATACCAATAGCTACATCAAAAGAATCGCATTTTAATGCTGATTTTAAATATATATGTTTCATCAAGTTTAGTCTTACCCATCAAAAGTTACGAGCCTGAGAAGATTTGCCTTATTTAAGAAAATAGGGGGAAACACCCCCTAAAAGTCATAGAATCTTAACGAAAATGACACCATCATATTCAGCGTGTCAGAGAACCCTTCTGTATAAGTTTCAAGCTCCTATCTACAAAAATGTGGAATTTTGTATTTTTTGCCAGAAGACAAATCACGGGTGCGTGTTTATTTGTTTGTTTGTTTGTTGTTTTTTTTTTTTTGTTTTTTTTCTTTTTCCCAGGGGTCATCGTTATCGACCAAGTGGTCCTAGAATGTCGCAAGAGGGCTCATTATAACGGAAATAAAAAGTTCTAGTGCCCTTTTTAAGTGACCAAAAATATTGGAGGGCATCTAGGCCCCCTCCCACGCTCATTTTTCCCCAAAGTCAACGGATCAAAATTTTGAGATAGCCATTTTGTTCAGCATAGTCGAAAACCATAATAATTATGTCTTTAGGGATGACTTACTCCCCCACAATCCCTGGGGGAGGGGCTGCAAGTTACAAACTTTGACCAGTGTTTACATATAGTAATGGTTATTGGGAAGTGTACAGACGTTTTCAGGGGGATTTTATTTTGTTTGGGGGTGGGGCTGAGGGGAGGGGGCTATGTTGGAGGATCTTTCCTTGGAGTAATCTGTCATGGGGGAAGAAAAATTCAATGAAAAGGGCGCAGGATTTTCTAGCATTACTATAAGAAAAGAATTAAAAATAAACATGAAAACGTTTTTTCAAATGAAAGGAAGGAGTAGCATTGAAACTTAAAACGAACAGAGATTATTACGCATATATAGGGGTTCTAAAAATACTTTAGCATAAAGAGCGAGGTATTTAGGGGGAGATAAATACCTCGCTCTTTATGCTAAAGTATTTTTAGTAATTTCAACTATTTATTCTACGGCCTTTCTGATTCAGGGGTCATTCTTAAAGAATTGGGACAAAACTTACGATTTAGTGTAAAGAGCGAGGTATTAACGAGGGTGCAAACCCCCTCGTATACATAATAAAAATATAAGACTATGAAAGTTTGTTACGTAAGTTAATTCTTAAGTTACGTATATTTTTTACTAATAAAAACGTTCGTTAAAAAGTTCTAGTTGCCTTTTTAAGTAACCGAAAAATTGGAGTGCAACTAGGCCTCCTTCTCCACCCCTTATTTCTCAAAATCGTCTGATCAAAAACGTTCAGAAATTAATTTAAAAAAAACTAATTTTTTTAGCTGAAAGTAAGGAGCGACATTAAAACTTAAAACGAACAGAAATTACTCCGTATATGAAATGGATTGTCCCCTCCGCAATCCCTCGCTCTTTACGCTAAAGTTTGACTCTTTGCCACAATTCTACTTTTTAAAACAATTAAAAGCTTTAGCGTAAAGAGCGAGGGATTGCGGAGGGGACAACCCATTTCATATACGGAGTAATTTCTGTTCGGTTTAAGTTTTAATGTCACTCCTTACTTTCAGCTAAAAAAATTAGTTTTTTTTATTTAATTCTTAAGAAAAAACAAGGATGGATGTTGAAAAACTAATCACAAGCATTAGATCATATCCTGTACTATTAAACAAAAAAAACAAGTTTTTTTAAATGAAAGTAAGGAGCGACATTAAAACTTAAAACGAACAGAAATTACTCCTTATTTGAAAGGGGCTTTTCCTCCTCAACGCCTCGCTCTTTACGCTAAAGTTTGACTCTTTTTCTCAACTCCACATTTTAAAACAGTAAAAAACTTTAGCGTAAAGAGGAAAAGCCCCTTTCAAATACGGAGTAATTTCTGTTCGTTTTAAGTTTTAATGTCGCTCCTTTCTTTCATTTAAAAAAACTTGTTTTTTTTTTGTTTAATTTGTGGACGTTTTTGAATTAATGCATGGTTTGATCTTGGCTCTCCGCACATAAATAATTAAAACGAAATTTGCATATTCATTTTTTGGGGCTAAATGGCTTTTTCATAGTTTTAATCGGAAGATCTTGAGAAAAAAGGAGCGAAGGAGGAGGCCTAGTTGCCCTCCAATTTTTTTATTACTAAAAAGGCAACTATAACTTATAATTTTTTACGAACGTTTTCATAAGTAAAAAATATACGTAACTTACGAATTAAATTACGTAGCGAACTTCTATATTCGTATGTTTTTATTGCGTATATAAGGGGGCTCACACCTCGTCGATGCCTCGCTCTTTACATTAAAGCTTAAATTTTGTCCCAATTCCTTAAGAATGACCCCTGAATCACAAAGGCCGTAGAATAAATAGTTGAAATTACTAAAAATACTTTAGCGTAAAGAGCGAGGTATTACGAGGAGGTAAACCCCTCTTATGCGTAATAATTTCTGTTCGTTTTAAGTTTTAATGCTGCTTCTCACTTTCAGTAGAAACAACTTTTCATATTTATTTTTTTTTATTATTTTTTTTAAATTATGCTAGAAATTTCTGCGCCCCCTCCATTGAAAGTCTCTTCCCCCATGAGAAGTTTCTCTATGGAAAGATCCTCCCCGGTAACCCTCCCCCCTCAAATATCCCCCCCCCAAAAAAAAACAAAAAAATCCCCCTGAAAACGTCTGTACACTTCCCAGTAACCATTACTATATGTAAACACAGGTCAAAGTTTGTAACTTGCAGGTCCTCCCACGGGGACTGCGGGGGAGTAAGTCGTCCCCAAAGACATAGTTACTGGGCTTTTCGACTATGGTGAATAAAATGGCTATCTCGAATTTTGACCCTGTGACTTTGGGGAAAAAATGAGCGTGGGAGGGGGACTAGGTGCCCTCCAATTTTTTGGGTCACTTGAAAAGGGCACTAGAACTTTTAATTTCCGTTAGAATGAGCCCTTTCGCGACATTCTAGGACCACTGAGTCGATACGATCACCCCTGAAAAAAAAAAAAAACAAACAAACAAATAACACGCATCCGTGATTTGTCTTCTGGCAAAAAATGCGAAATTCCACATTTTTGTAGATAGGGACTTGAAACTTCGATAATAAGGTTCTCTGATACGCTGAATCTGATAGTGTGATTTTCGTTAAGATCGTATGACTTTTAGGTGATGTTTCCCCCTATTTTCTAAAATTAGGCAAATTTTCTCAGGCTCATAACTTTTGATGGGTAAGACTAATCTTGATGAAACTTATATATTTGAAATCAGCATTAAAATTCCATTCTTTTGATATAACTTTTGGTAGCAAATTCCATTTTTTAGAGTTTCGGTTACTATTGACCCTGATCGCTCCTTACTACAGTTCATCACCACGAAATGTTTGATATGATATACGCTTCAAAGAATACAAGGACCTGAGAATAAAAGAAAGTGTACGGAAGGAGGTGGCAAAACATTTGACGAATCAGGTAAAAATGTGTTTGGCATTTGTTGAATCTTTGAAATGAGTAGCCTAGCTCTTGATAAATAAAGGGAAAAAATATCAGAAGCTATTTGCTGAAAATCCCCTGTTTCCTTTGTTTTTATTAGTATATGTTGTAGATAGCAGTAGATATGTAGTAGATATGTAGATATGTAGTAGTATATGTAAGATAGATCCTTTAATTAAATCTGGAATAATTAAAGCCAAAAAAACCAACGTCAGTTCGCACTGTCAAACGATTTTCGTTTGGCCCCACGAACTATTTTTTTTACAAGCAATTTGTTGTCACGCTCTGTCAGAACTTAGCTTAAATCTGTGCTTGGTTGACATATTTAACTCTGAAGTAAACATATCGTAAAACAAGTTTATCTTTCGCGCTCAAATATTGAACAAACGATCATTGAAATTTTTGTTTCTTACAAATTAAATATTCTAAAATTTCCGTAATTCTAAAGATCTATTCATTCTTCTTTGTCACGAATACAGAATTAAGCATAATTTTATATAGATTACAAGTAGCAACAGTAAAGGACATTTTCTAAAGATTTATTTACAACGAGGCTTGTTCTGGCCAGTTGAGATAGAAAATAACTATCATTGACTAGCAAAAATACACGGCTACTACCTAGGCTTGGACTCGAAACCTTTGAAGTTGGCTGACCTTGGCTAAATTCCAGAAAAGTCCAAATAAAACTAACTCCGGTACTGGGTGTAGCTAAGTCGGGGATTTAAGCTAATCTTAGCCTGTATGGCTCTATTATTAGCTAAAATCTTGACGCTAGCTGATTCTTGGAGTTTTACTAAATCTTGGCCCTTGTTAAATTTTATTTTGACAAGGGCTTAGACCAAATTGTCCTACTTAGTGGCACCTTATTTAAGTTCCACCTAAAAATGTCAACAACGCATAAACACATACACACGCACAACAATCAAACTAGCGAGTTGAGTGAGGTAAGGAATTTGGCTGATGACTGTGTAGACTAGCGGCTTTTATTTGTTCTATAATCTTTAGACTTATAAAGTGGGTGCCTAACTATAAGTTCTAATCCCGAAATATTGTTGCTGTTATAAACGAGATAGTTGTGGCCTAGTTTGTAAAACAGTGCATTTGCCCATTTACACTTTGATATCTTTTTTCTTCTTTTTCTTAAAACCGAAACTCGTGGTGCCCCATTATTTGTCTATTATTATTATTGTCATTCCTGTCATTATTCATCTATGAATTATTTGTCTAAATGTCACTAGCATTGATCATCCGTTTTCCTTGATTTGTGAGCGCCTTTCCCCAAAAATGACTTGGACAAATAATAGAGTCTAGGCATTTGTATCGGTATTAAATAATAAAAAACAAGTTTTTTTTTAACTGAAAGTAAGGAGCAAAATTAAAACTTAAAACGAACAGAAATCATTCCGTATATGAAAGGGCTGTTCCCTCCTCATACTTCGCATACTTCTATGCGCATACTTCCTTATATGAAATTACTCCGTATATGAAAGGGGCTTTTCCTCTTCAACGCCCCGCTCCTTACGCTAAAGTTTGACTCTTTCTCTTAACTCTACCTCTTAAAACAGTAAAAGCCTTTAGCGTAAAGAGCGGGGTGTTGAAGAGGAAAAGCCCCTTTCATATATGGAGTAATTTCATATAAGGAAGAATGCGCATATTGCCTTTTCGTCAGTTGTACATCCCCCTCACCATGCCCTGAAAGTTTCCACTTAATATTCTTAAGCCATTCATAAAATTAAAAATCTTTATTTCGATCTGAATGTTTCTATTTCTCATAATATAAAAAAAAACGTTATAACCGAGATTACCGAAAAAAATGAATTTAATTCAAAGAAGATGCCTGCAGTATACTGATATGCTGCAGTATTGAACTAGCTCTCAAAGGGATTACACTTGTTTGAACTTTTGAATTGTTTAAACTTGATTCCTTAGCCATGAATTAATTCAGTGACTACAGAAATTGTGCAATCTGATACTTGAATATATCACACAATCAGATTTTTGGCGTTTTGAATCGAGAAAATTAGATACGATAACCAAGTGTGGTGTGTAGAGAAAATTGGATATAATTTGCCTGCGCGTTAATTACACTTTTTAGTGTCGAGAAGGATTAGCAGTTGGGCTGACCTCGCACAGTTTGGACTGATTGTTCACTTGGATACATTAGTGAGGCTCGGCCCTCACGGAAAGATAAGTTTCTTTCACTTTATAATCTTTCATTTACTAGGCATGAATCCTGCGAACATTAAAATCGGTGATTTATTCCTAGCCAAATTTGCGGGCTATCCCCTCTGGCCAATTCAAATTCTAAAGGTAATGACGACGAATGCCTTCAACGCCCTGCTCTTTGCGCTAAAGTTTGACACTTTCTCTCAATTCTAATTTTTAAAACAGTAAAATCTTTAGCGTAAAGAGCAGGGCGTTGAAGAGGGAACAGCCCCTTTCATATACGGGGTAATTTCTGCTCGTTTTAAGTTTCAATGTTGCTCTTTACTTTCAGTTAAAAAAACTTGTTTTTTTTATTTAATATATTTAAAATCAGCATAAACATCCAATTCTTTTGATGTATCTATTGGTACCGAAATTCCGTTTTTAGAGTTTCGATTACTATTGAGTCGGGTCGCTCTTTACTTACAGTTCGTTACCACGAACTGTTTGATTAGATACTTACGACTGTAAAATTTACCGGAATTTTCAATATTATTTTGGAATTATTTTCGTTTCAAGAATGTTACTTTATGGGCAGGCACCAGTGCAAGTAAAAAAATGCCGTGACACAAAAATTTCTCATTTGTTTACCTGGCTTGAAATTTTATGTAAAATTACCTATTGCAATTTTGTTATTTTTTCTGGACCAAAATTCATCATGCCAATCAAAGTGTGAATATAACATGTGTTTAAATAGCATGATTGGCTTACAAAAATGTCTCACAAAAATAAACCAATAGAATTAAAGCCTATTTTAAGTTGGAAGTATAGGACAGTAAATTTTTTCTTTGATTCAATGAATACGAGCGTATTTACCTGGAGTGCCTCACGAACATTTTCCGTTATGACAGCCCCAAGAGCAATCAGTTGGTTGACTTGTAATTCAAGCTTCTTGCAAGCAGCAATTTCAAGAGGCGTGCTTTCATCATCGTCTTCAATGTTTATGTCAATCTTCGGATGGTTCACTAGCTCCTTGAAAGCACTTTTATACGATGATGTATCTTCCCATCCAGACAGCAACTCGTGAAGAGCCGTTCGACCATTAGCAGATGAACGTGCATTTACCTGGGAATTCGAGAAAAAGGCTAATGTTTCAATAAGATGACAGGACCATTCACTTACCAAGTCCCTAGGCTTTTATCAAGACCCAATGGAGGCCAAAATCTTGGATGTCTAGTAAGTATGGCAAATTGGGTTTAACCTAATCTATGTCAAAACAACAAACCCTTTGCTATAATAACAAAGCTGTAAAATTCAATTTTTTTATTTCAGCCATCAAAATTGTGTTTAAATCTGTTAATATTGATACCCACCGAGTCTTAATTCAAAAAAAAAGAAAGAAAAGAAAATTTAATCAATTGATAGGGTTTGCCGTCTAATGAATAGGGTTTAAAAAATAGAGTTTGTCGTCGACTATGATATTTTATTTTAAATATTATTTGCATAAAAATCAAGCGAAGTCAAACTGAAGGAAAAACTGCTTTAAGAGCAAGAAAGGGTTATCTACAATAGGACAGTATAATGGGCTTTTAGACATGATTAAGCTAAGAAAGTGGCTTTTCTGAATCATATAAGCTGATGAAAAGAAAAGGGAAAAGTTCTAGTAATTTGAGCGAGAAAAATTGTCGGATATGTTAGATTAGGCTAAGAGTAAATTGTTGAAAATAAAAAACTTAAAAGTAATGGGATAAATTTGATTCCTGTAGTTGACTATGGTTTCTTCAAATGAGAATGAAAAATTAAAAAGTAACTCCGTTTTGCATACCAAAATGAATATTCTCACAATACCCTTTTCTTTTTAAATTCACCAAAGTTATTTCAAACTAAAAGATCCTGTAATTAATGTACAGTGAAAATAATAAAGGTTTTGAATCTTTACGGAAATCTAGTTTTATGAGCGTTGGAAATAAGTCATTTTTTATACAAGTCATACCAGCAAATAGATCAGAGAACAGGTTGGAATATACGAAAAATTGAAAAACTTCGACCAAAAAATGGATTTTTTTTTTCAATTTCGACTCCGACCCCAAACCATTTAAAATCATCTATTCCCTCTCTACCAATTGATTGGTCCAGTCTGTACCAATAATGTCAAAGATATGTGTATACGTGTAAGGGGAGGAAATCCGCTGGGTAGATTGAAAAGCAGTGGACCAAAAATGCTCCCTGCCTTAAAAAACCCGATGTTGCCTGCTCCCTTATTCCCTCCCCCCTTCACCCCTGCGGTGTGGTCCTGTGTAAATCTATGATGTAGGTTCTTTGAATTTACTTGCCAATTTGGATGTTGGAATACTCTTTCATTTTTTGCAGAGCTCCCAAATAAGCATCGACTATGACATTTTATTTTAAATTTTGTTTTCGTCCGTGGCCACCTATCTCATCTTTGTATAACACAAGTAGTCCACTGCCCAGGGGTTGATAAACGGTATTTTAAATGCAAATTATCATGAGATGGTAAGATGGAAAAACACATGAATCAAGCATTTCATGATGCTTGAAATGCTTTAAGCATCATGAAATGATGCTTGAAGCATCAATGCTTCAAGCATCCAACTGATTCCAGTTAGCTTGATCTAAGATTTTCACCAAAAAAGCTAACTAGCTTAGAAGACAATGCTACTGGAATCCCTAGTAAATTTAATCTTCTGGCCATTCTATATTTTATGAGAACATAAAAAAAAAACAACAAAACTTTAACCTAGATAAAATGTAAATAATCCGAAATTCAATTTTGGAAACCTCAACCCATCAAAATTCAACCTGTTAGAATAGCCTAAAAATACCCAGTCCCCATAAAATTCAAACAAACGAAATTTTATTCTCGTAACAGTCAACCCCTATAAAATTCAAGGGATGCAGAAACTCACATAAAATTTAATCCACCCTATCCTCTTAAAGTACCTCTTCAAAAACTAACCTACCTACATCCCTTCCAACAAAAACCAGCAAAGTTTACTTATAAAATACAAAAAATTTGTGTACGTTTAATCGTAAACTCAATCTTGTTGTTGTCAAATTGCGTTGAGGGTAAACCTTATTCTGAAAGTTTCACAACTGCTACAGACGTTGAAAAACGGTGATGACTAGTCTGAAAGTAGTAAAAGTCTCACCTAGATTTAACGGGCTATCTTTATCACGGAAATAGAGATGCTATGAATAACATGACTCATTTTCTTCTAATATTGAGACTAGTGTTCAATTCCATAATGCATAGCTCTAGAGATCAGATTTTATTTTTTGGCAATGAAAGCCCATACTGGGAATTCTTTAGTTAATGACGTAGCGGAAATAACCACAGTTAAACTTCTGAAAAATGCCTACCTTGCTTTAAGATGCTAACACTTGAAATCACTTAGGTTCTGACTGTTATAAAATATGATATATCTGAAAAAATAGAATTGGGATGGTTTGGCCTGAAAAATCCTAGAAAGAAGCATAACAAGGCTATAATACTTCTTCAAGCTCTGTGAAATTTTCATTCTGATTAAGAGGGTACAGTCTATGTATTTCTTAAATAGAAAACAATTTTAACTATCAAGGGGTTTTAGCCTAGCTCTTGAGACTTACATCAGCTCTCGCAGATAATAGTAGCCGAAGACACTCCACGTGACCTTTCTCAGCAGCTTCATGTATCGGTCTATAGCCCTTACTTGGAGTAAAAACGTCAGGATCCGCATTGTTTTCCAGCAAAAGTTTGACAAATTCTGATTGATTTTCTTCTACAGCAAACTCGAGTAGTGTTCCACGGCGCGAACTTTGAGGATCCAGAGCAATACTATCAATCTGAAATTATTGGCAATATCAAATTTAATCTAAAATGAATCATTAAATCTCATATTTTCAAAGATCTAACCTAAGGTAATACCATCGACATAAAAAATTCCGAGTAAGCTAATCAGTTCAAACCATACCAGAATTCTTTGAAAGAAGGTTTTTGGCTTTCAATATCCTCCAAAGTTAATTTAATGTGTTTTTGTCTCTTCTACTAATTTATAGTTAAACCGTGAAGTCAGGCGTCTTCGCTTCGAAGAAGTCACAAAAACTAAATTATAATGAGACATTAAGAAATTGTAGGAAGATAAAACAAATCTCGATTTTTTAAAGTGGATGGGCCCAAACCCTTTTCCGTCCTTGTTAACCTGGATGGATTGAAATTCAACTGTCGTTTTCGTATCAAACCAAAATATTTAGAAGATAGTATTCCTTATTATTGTGTTGCGAGAGTAACACTGGTTTTGTCCCGGTTTTTTTTTTTCTATGCCGCCGATGTCGACTTATTCCGGGAAACTGGCAAGGGTCTAACCTGTGCGGTTTTTACGGAAAGTGCGGACCTCAGGCTGGATTGATGAATATGGTATTACATTTTGAAAAGCTCCGCAGAACTCTTGCCTGGGGCCAAAAAGGATGGTTTTGCTTGTCCATGAGCCATAGCCCATGGTGTGCGAAGTCAAGTTCAGTTAGGTAGCCTATGTCAGAGAGGAGTATCTGAAGTTGTGCAGCCAAGCTTTCGTTTCATCAAACCTTGTTTCTGCTTTCGAATGGAAAGCTCCGTTCTAGCAGGCAAGCAGGCAGGGACCACTTTCAAAGTGAAGATGGACTAAAATCTATAAGTGTTAAATATATGTGGCCAGTTACCCGGCCCCACAGCCAATATATCTTCTTTGAGTGATAAACAGAAAAATTTACAGAAGCAAAAAAGCGCCATTTTCCCACGGTTCCGAAAGTTTTGCCGTGATTTCGGCTGGGTTTATCATTTGCTTTTATCGGACTTGGGATTGAGGTAGAGAAATGTTATCAGATGTACCTATGGAACTTTAAAAGTTCTGTCATTGCTAAAGAAATTGGAGCTCATCCTTTGCTCCTTTCTAAGTGGTGACGTTAGAAAGTTGGCCTACGGCAAAAAAAAAATCAACTTCTGAACTAAGACGGATAGATTTTTTTTCGACGGCAATCGATAGCTCTTGATGAGCTGATCAAAGTGTATGTCATTATTTTTTGGTACAAAAATTGCTTCATGAGATATACTAGTTTGAAAGTTTCAAGGGGCTGACAACTTCGGTAGTAGGGTACACACTGAAACCAAAAATAGGCCAATGCCAATTGTGAGACATATAGGGGACTTGTAAGGAAAGGTCGGCTGTTAGCTCATAATCATCTTCGGTAGTGAGGAGTTTGCAAATTTTGCTATTTGGTGTACCTATTATTTGTTTCCAGCATATTTAATGGTATATTTATATTTAATTCCAGTGGTAAGTCATGTAGGGGATTTGTAAGTAATAATCGTCTGTTAGGCTACAATCATCTTTAGTGAAGAGGGGTTTGTAACTTTTGCTAGTTGGTGTAGCCTACCCATACTCACTGTAACCTAGAATTAAGTGTTTACGCAACGGGTACAAACGATAACGTAATACAACGAAGCAGCTTCGTAATAATTAATAGAGTGTCATCTATGTTATTTTGATCCTAAAAAGTTAAAGATAGCTTTATAATACCAACTAGATCATATAAGACACTGTTTCAAGTTGTCATCCGTCACGATGTCTTCGATTGATAAGGATAACGTTCAACTGACTGCAAAGTCAATTTAGTCCCTTCTTTCGATATTATTTTGTTATTGTTGTTTTTTGAGCCCTGAGGAATAGCCTTTGATCATGTGATTACTGATTGCGTTCTTCTTTGAACATAAAGTTTTAAAAGCTTCGATAGGCTGACAACTTCAGTGTTTAACCGATAGCAAAGAGACAAAACCAAAGTGTTGTTCTCGCAATACTTTATTCGGCGAAGCCGGACAAAGGTTGCCGCAACGCTTCACGTTTCTTAGGCAACGTAGGTCTAGTTTTTTTCTCCTTTCACAATTCCTAAGCCCCAGAAATATTTTGAGTTTGCATCTCTTATCAGTTCGGAGCTACACGCCGCTGATTTACTGAAAGCAGTAGTCTTAGTCTGCAACACAATAAAAACCACACCGTTGAAAATGCAAATTTATTTCAATGAAATGCAGATAATATTTAAGCCTTTTCGAAGTTTTGATAGAGAGGGAAGGGGCCAGCAAACACTATTATTATTTTCAAACCTTTATTAGCATTGAAATATCACCTTTTCTTTTTTTTTTACGTTATGATACATAAAAATATACTGCTCAAAACACAAATTGTTTTCAGTTAAGGGCAAGTGACGCCCCGGGAATTAGAAGGCTTAGGGTGTTTACCCTACCTCTGTTTGTAGTAAATTCTGTTCGTTACAGTTTTAACTTGATTGTCAGTTTAATTTTTGTTCATTTTAGATCAAATTACTCCTCAATAGTAATGTCTGTTCATTTTAAGTTTCAAAAGTCACATGACTCTATTTCTGTTCATCTTTGGTTTTAATATCGCCTGCTTAAGAATGAAAATTTTAACTAGCTATTTAGATTTTGGAAAAAATTAGAATATTGAGCCAAATTTTTGAAATTTACATGTTAACTTCAAACAACAAGCCGTTGTAAAACAACCAGTGTTTTACTACAGAATGCCTTGGGTAGGGTAAGGGGAAATGCTATTGAAATTGGTTGAAAATTGGTATAATTTTTATCTTCTATAGGCTAAAACTATCCTGACTCCCATCCTGTCTCAACTTAGAATATAGTTGAATATTGATCCAAAGTTTTATTAGAAAAATCTTTTAGTAGCTCATTATATTTGTTGTACCAGCTTATTTGTTCTAATAAAACAAATTACGAGGGGATCTAATAAAAATAGTTAATAAATGACTTCTATTAAAAACAGAACCTTTACATGTTAACTTCAAACAACAAGTCGTTCTTGAGATATTGCAGATATGCTATTTTGATAACCTGGATACACAGTTCCCGTTGATTTAATTGTGCCTAGGCCCACATAAATCACCCCTTTCAAAACTTCCTGAAAGTTTCAACTTGTTCCACACGGATATTAACAAAATAAGCCCTTGGCAGAAACAATTAGAAACTTGTACAATTTACAACCTTTGCCCCACGAACTGTGGGGGTCATGTCATTCCCGAGGGTATATTTCCTGAATTTTGCTAAATCTAAAAATTTTGATCATTTTTACTCGGAGATGAAGGGGTGCATAAATTATAAGTTCTTCAATGTTTCAAAGTGTAAAAAGGTTCACTTTAACTTGATTGAAGAAAAAAAATCTTAGCTCTTTCCCCTTCCCCAACACTAAGCCTGAATTTCTTTAGTATTCCCTCTACCTCTCTCCAACAATCTGAAAGCTTTGACTCCATTCCTTCAGTCGTCCCACAGATATTGCTGAAATGCTATTTCAATGACCTGAATGCACATGGAGTCGTTTGATTCAACGTTCCCCGAGTTCAGATTTAAAATACCGTTGACCCCCCTGCCCTTTAGTGGTCCCTCAAATTCTCAACTTGACCTTTAAGTCATTCCAAGAATATTGTGAATCACTGGGGGGTTTTTTCACCAAGGCACTGTGTATAGAAGGGGTTGTCGTAGAAACTTAAGAAGGAGCTTCGATTCGATTAGAAATTGAAAATTTCTAGTGCCCTTGTTAAGAGTCAAAGGTCTTTGGAGGGCAGCCATCCCCCTACCACGCTTATGAATCCCCAAACACATCCATTCAAAATTTTGAAATAGTCATTTTGTTCAGCAGAGTTGACAGGTCGAGTGCCCTTTTCCAGTTTTATCCACTTTGTCTCTAGGGTTGTTGGGGATGGGAACCTCCCACAGCCCTCAGAGCAAGGACTGTAAGTTACGCAATTTGCCAATTGGTTACGGATAGTATTTGTTATTTTTGACCTTTGGTGTTCAAAAAGACAAAGTGCATTCTAATGAATCTTTCAGATAATGTAGAGGGGAGTGTTAAACAAAATCAAAACATGTTATGTACATACAGGTTGTCAAAAGGGAGAACCTCAGTATTGACTGAGGGTACTACGCTTGAACTTTAAGGGAATGATAAGGGGATGATTAATTGACCAAGGGAATATTGAGGGTGATTTTGAGCTAACCAAAAGGTACTCTGTGCATGATATCACTATTGCTACTATTACGAATGTTACGACTACTACTTCCACTAAGGTTAAGGATGTTAGGTGAAACTTTCAGGGAGCATTTAGGGGGGGGGTGAATTAAATCAAAACACACTGTTAACATTTAGGTTGCCAAAAGAATGTATGAGAAATTTCTTAGGAATAACTTAGAGTATTAAGTTGAAACTTTCAGGGCGTGTTAAGAGGGGCGCTGAACTAACCAAGAGACACTCTATGCGTACTGTTACTACTACAACTTCTAAAATTTCTGCTAGTATAACTATTATTGCTACGACTATTATTATTTGGGCTAAGGGAGGAAGTTGAAACTTGCAGGGAGTTAAGAGGGAGCTGAACTAACCAAAAGACACTATGCGTACTGTTACTACTACAATGTCTAAAACTTCTGCTACTATAACTATTACTGCTATGGCTATTATTATTGGGGCTAAGGAGGAAGTTGAAACTTGCAGGGAATGTCTAGGGGGTGTTGAACCAAACAAAAACACACTCTGTACAAACAGGTTGTCAAAAGGGCGTATCAGTAGTATGGAAGGAATGGTATAGGACATTAAGTTGAAACTTCGAGGACATATTAAGAGGAATGTTGAACTAGGCAAAATGTGCATAATACTACAAATTCTAACACTATTAATACTGCTACTAAAACTACTAATGCAGGTGCTGTTACCTCTACGACTTCTACTGCTACAACTATTATACGACGAATACTACTACTAGTACTACTGTAGCTAACGGTATTACAGTAAAGCTTTCAGGGAATATTGAAGAGGATAATGAACTATATTTTAACTACAACTGCTACTGCAGCTACGACTACTGCTAGTACAACTGTAACTACGGGTATTACAGTGAAAATTTCAGGGAATGCTGAAGAAGATAGTGAACTATATTGCAATACGCTATGTGGACATAGGAAGTGTATGCTAAGGGGGATGTTGAACCTACCAAAAGGTGCCATATGTATACTACTTCCACTTCTTCTGCTACTACGATTATTACTACTATTAAGGTTAAGAGTTATAAGGAGACATTTTCGGAATATGTTGGTAATATGTTAAATTAACTTGAAACACGATTTATGTATGCAGGCTGTCTAATTGCCGCATCAGCAGTATATCAAGAACGCCATGGATTATTCTAATATTACGATTATTACTTCTATGAAACAGTTCGTGGTAACGAATCAAACAGTTCGTGGTAACGAACTGTAGTAAGGAGCGACCCGGCTCAATAGTAACCGAAACTCTAAAAAATGGAATTTTGATACCAATAGTTACATCAAAAGAATTGCATTTTAATGTTGATTTTAAATATATAAGTCTAATCAAGATCAGTTATACCCATCAAAAGCTACGGGCCTGAGAAAATTTGCCTCATTTTAGAAAATAGGGGGGGAAACCCCCTAAAAGTCATACAATCTTAACGAAAATCAGACCATCAGATTAAGCGTATCAGTGAACCTTATTGTAGCAGTTTCAAGCTCCTATCTACAAAAATGTGGAATTTCGCATTTCTTGTCAGAAGACAGATCACGGATGCGTGTTTTTCTTTTGTTTTGTTTTTTTGTCGTTTTTTTCCCAGGGATGATCGTATCGATTGAGTAGCCCTATAATGTCGCGAGAGGGCTCATTCTAACGGAAATTAAAAGTTCTAGTGTCCTTTTTAAGTGACCAAAATAATTGGAGTGCACCTAGGCCCCCTCCCACGCTCATTTTTTCCAAAAGTCAGCGGATCCAAATTCTGAGATAGCCATTTTATTCACCATAGTCAAAAAACTAATAACTATGTCTTTAGGGACGATTTACTCCCCCACAGTCCCCGTGGAAGGGGCTGCAAGTTACAAACTTTGACCTGTGTTTACATATAGCAATGGTTACTAGGAAGTGTACAGACGTTTTCAGATTTTTTTGTTTAGGGGGAGAGATGAGGGGGGGGGTTACGTGGGAGGATATTTCCATGGAGAAACTTATCATGGGGGAAGAGCATTTCAATGAAGGGGGTGCAGGATTTTCTAGCATTATTGAAAAAACAACGAAAAAATAAATATGAAAAGTTTTTTCTACTGAGAGTAAGGAGCAGCATTAAGACTTAAAACGAACAAATATTATTACGCATATGAGGGGTTTACCTCCTCGTTATACCTCACTTTTTACGCTAAAGTATTTTTAGTAATTTCAACTATTTATTCTACGACCTTCGTGATTCAGAGGTCATTCTTAAGGAATTGGGACAAAATCTAAGCTTTAGTGTAAAGAGCGAGGTGTCGACGAGGGTTGAACCCCCTCATACACGCAATAAAAACATACGAATATATAAATTCGTTACGTAAGTTAATTCGTAAGTTACGTATATTTTTTCAAATGGAAACGTTTGTAAAAAATTAAACGCTCTAATTGCTTTTTTAAGCAATCAAAAACTTGGAGGGTAACTAGGCCTCCTCCCTCACTCCTTTTTTCTCAAAATCTTCCGATTAATTGCAATTAATTAATATGTTAATTTCGTTTTAATTATTTATGTGCGGAGAGCCAAGATCAAAACATGCATTAACGTCCAGAATTTCAAAAACGTCCTGAAATTAAATAAAAAAAAAGTTTTTTTAATGAGGGGAGGAGCAACATTAAAACTTAAAACGAACAGAAATTACTCCGTATATGAAAGGGGCTTTTTCTCCTCAACGCCCCACTCTTTATGCTAAAGTTTATTACTGTTTTAAAAATAGAGTAAAGAGAAAGAGTCAAACTTTAGCGTAAAGAGCGAGGCGTTGAGGAGGAAAAGCCCCTTTCATATACGGAGTAATTTCTGTTCGTTTTAATTTTTAATGTTGCTCCTTACTTTCATTTAAAAAAACTTGTTTTTTTTTCTTTAATTGTAGTAAGGAGCGACCCGGCTCAATAGTAAACGTGATGCTAAAAGATACATCAAAAGAATCGGATTTTCATGCTGATTTTAAATATATAAGTTTCATCAAATTTAGTCTTTGTCATCAAAAGTTACGAGCCTGAGAAAATCTGCCTGATTTTGGAAATAGGAGGAAACACCCCCTAAAAATCACACCATCGTATTCAGCGTATCAGAGAACCCGATAGCAAAAATTTCAAGCTCCTATCTACAAAAATGTGGATTTAAAATGTGGTCGTATTTTTGCCTGAAGACAGATCACGGGTGCGTGTTTATTTGTCTTTTTGTTGTTTTTTTTTACTCAGGGGTCATCGTATCGACCAAGTGGTCCGAGAATGTCGCAAGAGGGCTCATTCGAACGAAAATGAAAAGCTCTAGTGCCCTTTTTAAGTGACCAAAAAATTAGAGGGCACCTAGGCCCCCTCCCACGCTCATTTTTTCCCAAAGTCAACGGATCAAAATTTTGAGATAGCCATTTTGTTCCGCATAATCGAAAACCTTAATAACTATTTCTTTGGGGATGACTTACTCCACCACAGTCCCTGGGGGAGGGGCTGCAATTTACAAACTTTGACCAGTGTTTACATACAGGGATACAGTAATGGTTATTGGGAAGTGTACAGACGTTTTCAGGGAGATTTTTTTGGTTTGGGGGTGGGGTTGAGGGGAGGGGGCTATGTGGGAGGATCTTTCCTTGGAGGAATATGTCGTGGGGGAAGAGAAATTCAATGGAAAGGGCACGGAATTTTCTAGCATTACTATAAAAAAAAAAACAATGAAAAAATAAACATGAAAAAGTTTCTTTCAATTGAAAGTAAGGAGTAGCATTAAAACGAACGGAGATTTTTACGCATACGAGGGGTTCTAAAAATACTTTAGCATAAAGAGCGAGGTATTTATGGCGAGATAAAGAGCGAGATAAATACCACGTTCTTTATGCTAAAGTATTTTTAGTAATTTCAACCATTTATTCTACAGCCTTTCTGATTAAGGGGTCATTCTTAATGAATTGGGACAAAACTTAAGATTTAGTGGAAAGAGCGAGGTATTAACGAGGGGACAAACTCCCTCATATACATAATAAAAATATAAGAATATAAATGTTTGTTACGTAAGTTAATTCTTAAGTTACGTATATTTTTTACTAATAAAAACGTTCGTTAAAGATCAAAAGTTCTAGTTGCCTTTTTAAGTAACCGAAAAATTGGAGGGCAACTAGGCCTCCTTCCCCACCCCTTATTTCTCAAAATCGTCTGGTCAAAAATAAGAGAAAGCCATTTAGCCAAAAAAAGAATTAATATGTAAATTTCGTTTTAATAATTTATGTGCGGAGAGCCAAAATCAAAGATACATTAATTCAAAAGCGTTCAGAAATTAAATAAAAAAACTAGTTTTTTTAACTAGCGACATTAAAACTTAAAACGAAAAGAAATTACTCCGTATATGAAATGGGTTGTCCCCTCCGCAATCCCTCGCTCTTTACGCTAAAGTTTGACTCTTTTTCAACAATTAAGTTTGACTACTTTTTAAAACAATTAAAAACTTTAGCGTAAAGAGCGAGGCGTTGAGGAGGGGACAACCCATTTCATATACGGAGTAATTTCTGTTCGTTTTAAGTTTTAATGTCGCTCCTTTCTTTCAGTTAAAAAAAACTAGTTTTTTTTTATTTAATTAAGGTTAAGGGCTATAAGGAGACATTTTCAGAATATGTTGGTAATATGTTAAATTAACTTGAAACACGATTTATGTATGCAAGCTGTCTAATTGCCGCATCAGCAGTATATCAAGAACGGCATAGATTATTAGGTTGAAGCTTTCAGAGCATGCTGAGGGGTATGTTGAGCTAATAAAAATGGACTGTGCGCACACTACTACTAATAGTAGTAGTAGTGCTACTACTGATATTAGAACTAACATTATCAAGGCTAGTGGTATTAATGTGGAACTTTTAGGGGCTGTTGAGAGGGATGTTGTGCTAGATCACTACTGCTTACTGCTACTACTACTATCACTAATACTACTCCTCTTGCTCCTTCTATTACTTCTTCTAGGGTTTAGGGCATAAAGAATTTAGGGTATACCATATACCCTAGGATAGGGTATAAAACAGAACTTTCATAAGATGTTTATTTTGCTATAAAACTGAATCAAAAGGCATTATGCGTATGCTGGTTGTCAATAACATGTGTCAGCGATAACTTAAGAACGACTGAGGGTATTAAGTTGAAACTTTCAGCGCCACTACTTTAACTACTTCTGCTCTTACAAATGAACTAAATCAAGAGATTGTAAGTGCATCCAAGTTGTCAAAATAGCATAGATACAATGTTTTGGGAATGTTATTAAGTTTTATTTTTCGGGAAAACTTGAGGAGGTATGAAACTAAATTAAACAATGCTATGTGTATCCAGATTCTCAAAAGGGTATATATTATAAAAAGTTGTCGAAATTTCTCCAACATATAAATAGTATGCGAAACTATGGATTCTTACAGAAAAAAATCGAAAAGAAGAAAATATTCTTTTCTTTTCCAATTAAAAGATTATGTCAATAAAAATGTACAGAAATTAACTTAAGAAACCTTTCTACAAATAAATTGTTCAAAGAAAAGTAAAGAGCTACATTAAACCAAAGATGATCAGAAATGTCAAATAATTTTCCAATGGCAAAACTACCACAAATCACCAGAAATAAATAAATGAAACTCAAAACGAACAAAACTTACATTAAATAACCGAGTTAAACTCAAAACAAACAGAAACTAACATGAGTACGGCTGACGCCCACAGAGCCTTCTGGAGATTAAATAAAAAAAACAAGTTTTTTTAAATGAAAGTAAGGAGCGACATTAAAACTTAAAACGAACAGAAATTACTCCGTATATGAAAGGGGCTTTTCCTCCTCGACACCCCGCTCCTTACGCTAAAGTTTTTTATTATTTTAAAAAGTAGAGTTGCGAGAAAGAATCAAACTTTAGCGCAAGGAGCGGGGTGTCGAGGAGGAAAAGCCCCTTTCATATACGGAGTAATTTCTGTTCGTTTTAAGTTTTAATGTCGCTCCTTACTTTCATTTAAAAAAACTTGTTTTTTTTATTTAATTTCTGAAAGTTTTTTAATTAATGCATGACTGATTTTGGCTCTCCGTACATAAATTATTAAAATGAAATTTGCATATTAATTCTTTTTTTGGCTAAATGGCTTTCTCTTAGTTTTGATCAGACGATTTTGAGAAATAAGGGGTGGGGAAGGAGGTCTTGTTGCCCTCCAATTTTTCAGTTACTTAAAAAGGCAACTAGATCTTTTATTTTTAACGAACGTTTTTATTAGTAAAAAAAAAATACGTAACTTAAGAATTAACTTACGTAACAAACTTTTATATTCTTATATTTTTGATTATATATATGAGGGGGTTGGTCCCCTCGTTAATACCTCGCTCTTCACACTAAATCTTGTTTTATCCCAATTCTTTAAGAATGACCCCTGAATCAGAAAGGCCGTAGAATAAATAGTTGAAATTATTTAAAAAAATTTAGCATAAAGAGTGAAGTGTTTATCTCCTCCTAAATACCTCGCTCTTTATGCTAAAGTATTTTTAGAACCCCTCATATGCGTAATAATCTCTGTTCCTTTTTAAGTTTTAGTACTTCTCCTTACTTTCAATTGAAAAAACTTTTTCATGTTTATATTTTCATTGTTGTTTTTTGCGCCCTTTTCAAGTCCTGCGCCCTTTTCATTGAATTTCTCTTCCCCCATGAAATATTCCTCCAAGGAAAGATCCTCCCATATAGCCCCTTACCCTGAACCCCACACCCAAACCAAAAAAAATCCCCCTGATAACGTCGGTAAACTTCCCAGTAACCATTACTGTATGTAAACATTGGTCAAAGTTTGTAACTTGCAGCCCCTCCCCCAGGGACTGTGGGGGGTAAGTCATCCCCAAAGACATAGTTATTATGGTTTTCGACTATACGGAACAAAATGGCTATCTCAAAATTTTGATCCGTTGACTTTCGGAAAAAAATGAGCGTGGGAGGGGGCCTAGATGCCCTCCAATTTTTTTGGTCACTTAAAAAGGGCACTATAACTTTTCATTTTCGTTAGAATGAGCCCTCTTGCAACACTCTAGGACCACTTGGTCGATACGATGACCCCTGGGAAAAAAAAAAACAACAAAAAACAAATTAACACGTACCCGTGATTTGTCTTCTGGCAAAAAATACTAAATTCCACATTTTTGTAGATTGGACCTTGAAATTTTTTCTATAGGGTTCTCTGATACGCTGAATCCTATGACTTTTAGGGGGTGTTACCCCCTATTTTCCAAAATAAGGCAAATTTTCTCAGGCTCGTAACTTTTGATGACAATAATTAAACTTGATGAAACTTATATATTTGAAATCAGCATACAAATCCGATTCTTTTGATATATCTTTTAGCATCGAAATTCCGTTTTTTAGAGTTTCGTTTACTATTGACCCGGGTCGCTCCTTACTACAGTTCGTTACCACGAACTGTTTGACCAGAACAAAATTACTTTTTAATGTTTTCACTTTTTTAACTTTATTAAATCCAAAATTATTAAGACTTTAAGGAATGAATATCATTATATGTATATTAAACCGTTATTTCAGATCCATTTGTTGTTTTTTCAGCAATATTGGTTATGACGGTCTTTTTCGATACCATGAGAAATAGAAACATTCAGCTTGAATTAAGAATTATTTTGAGAAAAAAACAAATTATATTTTGGTCTTCGGTTGGCGTGCGGTGGGGGGCGATTGTTAACAAAAATAATGAAAACCCCTGTTTTATTCTTTGAATTAAAGTAATATCTTAACACAAAAATAATTCCTTGAATTTTTCGTATTTGTTTGGAAGCTTGACAAGACAATTGGCTCTCAATTTTACATCTGTTTAGATTTCTATTAGTTTTCTTAGAAATCCAAACAACCTTCAGTTATACCATTCACGGCAAAAATGTAAACTAACAAGTTTGATGTTCATCTCTAATGTAATTTATCAAAAAAATTTGACCTTTGAGTTTCAATCAAATATTGCAGTTTCCAACACTTATTGTTATTTCCAATTTAATGTCTAGCGAAATTCCAATCCTTTTTTTAATATTCCAGTGTTGTGTTGAGAATTGTGCTTTGTGTATTGGAATTTAAACAAAATAATGAAGGATCGAGATGGTATATCTATCCCTCGGCGACCCCCTTCCCAACAAAGGTCCGTGGTAGACATAAGCCCTACATAAGCTATTGGCAAACATGGCTCTTTATCCATTGATTCTGGTGCTTGGAATTGTCTTTAAAACAAGAAATGTCGTTTTTGTCAAACCTGCCTTTTTGTCACTTGTCACTGGGATCGAAGTAATAGTGTACGGATAAATTAAAACTGTCACAATTATTGCCACTATTGATTATTATAAAGCCCATCTCCCTAAATCACAAAAAGTACAGAAGAAAGATTTACAAATGGAAAACTCTAACTAATGAAAGGAAAATAGAAAATATGAACGGCAAAATAGTAAAATTGATACACCAAATGGAACTATAAAAAGAACTACGGTATTTTATTTGAGACATTTTGAACGGAAGCCTCGGGGTTTTAAGAAAACCCCGAGACGCTCACGGACGTTTAAACAAATAACAACATCATTTGTTGTTATTAGATTAAAAAAAAGTTTTCAATTAAAAACAACTCAAACAGAAATGTCTGCTCCCACCCCGCTCTTTACGCTAAAATTTCATAGTGCTTTAAAAACACTTCTTATTCCAATTCAATGGCCTTTTGTTTTAGCAGTCGTTCTTATAAAACTAGATCAAATTTCAGCTTAAAGAGCGGGTGATTGAGGAGGAAGCAACCCCCTTGATATCCGGAAAAACTTTTGATCGTTTTAATTTCTAATGTCGCTTTTAAGTTAAGAATTTTTTAATTTAGTTTTTGTTATTTATTAGCTTAATTTCCATCCGTTTTTTATAGGACATTTAGGTTTACCCTAATTGTGACGAGCGATATCCTCAAACTCGGCTCTTTAAATGAAAACAAAAAAATAAACAAGTTTTTTTTTAATGAAAGTAAGGAGCGACATTAAAACTTAAAGCAAACAGAAATCACTCTGTATATCAAAGGGGCTTTTCCTCCTCAACGCCCCGCTCTTTACGCTAAAGTTTGACTCTTTCTCTTAACTCTACATTTTAAAACAATAAAAAACTTTAGCGTAAAGAGCGGGGCATTGAGGAGGAAAAGCCCCTTTGATATACAAAGTAATTTCTGTTCGTTTTAAGTTTTAATGTCGCTCCTTACTTTCATTAAAAAAAACTTTTTTTTTTTTTTGTTTAATTTCTGGACGTTTTTGAATTAATGCAGGTTTTGATCTTGGCTCTCCGCACATAAATAATTAAAACGAAATTTGCATATTAATTTTTTTGGACTGAGTGGATTTTTCATAGTTTTAATCTGAAGATTTTGAGAAAAAAGGAGCGAGGGAGGAGGCCTAGTTGCCCTCCAATTTTTTGATTACTTAAAAAGGCAACTATAACTTTATTTTTTTACGAACGTTTTCATAAGTAAAAAATATATGTAACTTACGAATTAACTTACATAGCGAACTTCTATATTCGTATGTTTTTATTACGTATATGAGGAGGCTCACCCCTCGTCGATACCTCGCTCTTTAGACTAAAGCTTAAATTTTGTCAAAAATTCCTTAAGATTGACCCCTGAATCACAAAGGCCGTAAAATAAATAGTTGAAAATACTAAAAACACTTTAGCGTAAAGAGCGAGGTATTACGAGGAGGTAAACCCCTCATATGCGTAATAATTTCTGTTCGTTTTAAGTTTTAATGCTGCTCCTCACTTTCAGTAGAAAAAGCCTTTCATATTTATTTTTTCATTGTTTTTTTAAATAATGCTAGAAAATCCTGCGCCACCTCCATTGAAAGTCTCTTCCCCCATGAGAAGTTCATCCATGGAAGGATCCTCCCACGTAACTCCCTTCCCCTCAGCTCTCCGCCCCAAAAAAATCCCCCTGAGAACGTCGGTAAACTTCCCAGTAACCATTAGTATATGTAAACAAAGGTCAAAGTTTGTAACTTGCAGCCCCTCCCACGGGGACTTCGGGGGAATAGGTCGTCCCCAAAAACATAGTTATAAGGTTTTTCGACTATGAAGAATAAAATGGCTATCAGAATTTTGATCCGGTGACTTTGGGGAAAAATAAGCGTGGGAGGGGGCCTAGGTGCCCTCCAATTTTTTGGTCACTTAAAAAGGGCACTAGAACTTTTAATTTCCGTTATTGCGACATTCTAGGACCACTGATTCGAGACGGTCACCCCTGGGAAAAAAACAAACAAAAAAATAAATAAACACGCATCCGTGATTTGTCTTCTTGCAAAAAATGCGAAATTCCACATTTTTGTAGATAGGGGCTTGAAACTTCTACAGTAAAGTTCTCTGATATGCTGAATCTGATGGTGTGATTTTTATTAAGTTCGTATGACTTTTAGGGTGTTTTCCCCCTAATTTCTAAAATGAGGCAAATTTTCTCAGGCTCGTAACTTTTGATGGGTAAGACTAATCTTGATGAGACTTATATATTTAAAATCAGCATTAAATTGCAATTCTTTTGATGTAATTGCTGGTATCAAAATGCCATTTTCTAGAGTTTCGGTTACTATTGAGCCGGGTCGCTCCTACTACAGTTCGTTACCACGAGCTGTTTGATTAAATAAAAAATTAAGTGTTTTTTAACTGCAAGTAAGGCACGACACTAAAACTAAAACGAACAGCAATTATTACGTATATGAAAGGCGTTGGGCCCCCCTCGACACCTCGTTCTTTACGCTAAAGTTTGACTCTTTGTCACAGTTCTACTTTTTAAACAGTAAAAACTCTAGCGTAAAGAGCGAGGCGTTGAAGAGGGGACAACCCCTTTCATATTCGGAATAAATTATGTTCGTTTTAAGTTATAATGTCGCTCCTTACTTGCAGTTAAAAAAAACTTGTTTTTTTAATTTAATTTCTGAACGTTTTTGTTTCGATTTTGGCTCACCGCCCATGAATAATTAAAACGAAATTTGAATATTAATTTTTTTGGATAAATGGCTTTCTCATAGTTTTGATCGGACGATTTTGATAAAAAAGAGGATTGAGAGGAGGCCTAGTTGCACTCCCATTTCTGGTTACTTAAAAATGCAACTAGAACTTTTTATTTTTTACGAATATTTTTATTAGTAATAAATATACATAACTTACGTAACGAACTTCTATATTTGTATGTTTTTATTACATACATGAGGGGATTCGCTCCGTCGTCAATACCTCGCTCTTTACACTAAAGCTTGAATGTTGTCCCAATACTTTAAGAATAACCCCTGAATCACAAAGGCCGTAGAAAAATTAGTTGAAATTACTTAACATACTTTAGCGTAAACAGCAAGGTATTGCGGAGGAGACGAACCCCCTTACATACGTGATATTTTCCGTTCGTTTTAAGTTTTAATGCTCCTCCTTACTTCCAGTTGAGAAAAAATTATTTATTTTCTCATTGTTTTTTTTTTCATAATTCTAGAAATTCCTGCGTCCCCTTTATGGAAATTTTCTTCCCTCATGATAAATTCCTCCATGGAAAGATCCTCCCACGTAACCCCCTCCCCTCGACCCAACGCGAAAAAGTCCCAATGAAAACGTCTGTACACTTCCCAATAACCATTAACAATATGTAAACAATGGCCAATGTTTGCATCTCGCTGCCCCTCCCCCGAGACTGTGGGGGATTAAGTCGTCTTCAAAGTAATAGTTATTAGGTTTTTTGACTATGCTGAACAAAATGGCTATCTCAAAATTTTAATCCGGGATTTTGGGAGAAAAAATGAGCATGGGAAGGGGCCTAAGTGCCCTCCAATTTTTTTGGTCACTTAAAAAGGGCACTAGAACTTTTACTTTCTGTTAGAATGAGCCCTCTCGCGACATTCTAGGACCACTGGGTCGATACTATCACTCCTGGGGTAAAAACAAAAACAAACAAACAAATATACACGCATCCGTGATCTGTCTTCTGGCAAAAAATGGAAAACTAAACGTTTTTGTAGATAGGAGCTTGAAACATCCACAGTAGGGTTGTCTGATACGTTGAATCTGATGTTCTGATTTTTGTTAAGATACTTTGACTTTTAGGTGTTTCCCCCTATTTTCTAAAATAAAGCAAATTTTCTTAGGCTCGTAATTTTTGATGGGTAAGACTAAACTTGATGAAACTTATATATATTTAAAATGAACATTAAAATACGCTTCTTTTGATGTAACTATTTGTATCAAAATTCCGTTTTTTAGAGGTTCAGTTACTATTGAGTCGGGTGACTCCTTAATACTAGTTCGTTACCGCAAACTGTTTGAAAACTTAACTTTTGCGTAGCAATGCTTCGAGAAAAAGAGTTCATTTGGCGTCTTTATTTTTTAGCCCGATAAACAGAAAACCCAATATTTCAGTTTTACCATTGATAAAAACGAAGTTTCTGGAGTCCCTAACTCCCCCTCCTGTAAATTTCCTTACATTGCACAAGAATTGCCATGAGCTGGTTGAAACCGACCATTAGGCTAGTTTATTTCTTTTAATTAATATGTTTTTCTTTGTTACTAGATCTTACTTTTCCCTTTTCTTTTTCGAGCATTATACACAGTTCTTAATCAAGCAAACGTCCATGCTAATCTTGCTGAAGTTTTACGCTCAACTTGATCTTTTATTTAAGTTATCCGAGAAGCCGGAGACAAATGAAAATGGATGGCCTTTTTTCAGCCTGATAGAGATTTTCCCTTTTTATGAGAAAATTCCAATGTGTCTCAAGATCTAATGGATCGACGAAGATGTTTTTCTTTTTTCTCTTACGAAAAATATCATAGAGGTGCCAACGATGCCTGGCGAAGGCAAACACCAGGCACCTCTATGTTTGTATGATGAGGCATAACTGACTTCCAGAATCGTGACTAAGGATATTAAAACAAATACTATTGGTAACCTAATGACTATACCACAGCATTCTCTGCAGTTTGAACCTTCTCCAAAATTATTCCAAACCCCTCCTTTCCCCCCAATGGACTCTTGAGTACACTTGAGTTTGTTAAAAGGATCTTCCATAGCAGTGGAAGTATGGGGGTTCAGGACATACCCGCATGAAATCTGAAAATTGTCAGTATTGACTCCTTGGACATATGATGGCTATTTTAGGACTCTCACCCACTTTAGGTGAGAGACCCGAGACTTCTTCTGAATGAATAAAAGAATAAATTTGTTAAGTGAATTTACTCTAACCATCTTATGGTTTACTAATAAAAACTCATGCTGAGAATGATGGATCTAAAATAATGGTTGTGGTTTTTGACGCATCAAAAGTTTCGACTATCCGACGAGAAGGTCACAGAGGTTCAGGGCAAAAGACCACACATATAATACTTTACTGAAGACACGAAATAATATTGATTGTGCCTTATGACAAGAGAAGTGAATCAAACAGTAGATCATGCCAAAATATTACAGAGATATTACCAAGCTGGTCTTGAAATGTGGAAAAATAATTAATAGTTGTTGGTGATAATGGTTTTGGTGTCCAAATAGAAGAAATCTATAGAATTTAACAAGATAGTTAAATTGAGGTTTTGCCCAATATTTTAACTTAAATGTTTTACACTATTTTATATTTTACTCCTTTTTTTCTCCGAGGTCAGTCGAATGGTGGTCTTCCAAATCGAAAATTTAGAAGCATTTCTAAATCAGACTATCAAAAATAATTAATTCAATCATTTATCTGAGGCAATTTAGTAGCTTTGACAAGTTTTGAGCGACGGGACTCCTCCTTGTCATTTATTACTTACTTTATTATTTGTGGATATTGTAAATTGACAAATGGTATATAAAACTTTTCAATGGGCTCATTCGACGGGAAATTAAAAGTTAAAGTGTGTATTTAAAAAGTCGAATGTTATAGGTGGGCAACCAGATTTATTTTTCCTTCTCCACGAGTGTCCTATTATGCTCCCGGCTTCCCCACAACTTCCAATACTACCTGACAAACATTTTGAGGTGCCTCTTTCACTCAGAATTATGAAAAGGTAAAAAATTTGCCCCAGATGAAACCAGACCTATACAGCAAGGGGCCCAGATAATACAGTAAGTTATTATTCGTAAATACATTTAAGTACAAATATGAGCACGATGCCTTCTTTTAAACGGCGGAATCAATCAAAAAACTTAATTCTGAATTATTGGATGTACAAGTTGAGACTTTGAGACTACTACAGCATCCCTTTTCTATAGTAAACTTTGGTACTTTTGTCTTTACCACACTCAAGAAGTGAAGTTAGGTTAATCATAATAACATATACCAAAATATGATGAAAATATAATAGTTTAGTAACAAGATTATGGAAGCTACAACAAAGAATTATGGAAGGGGGCCGCCAAGACTGCATTATATTAAATGCGTAGCCTAAACTAGCCTAACCTAACCAAAATACCAACTAAATATTTAATTAAAATATAGCTACAATGTAGTTTACCATCGAGCCGAAGCTGAAGTCTGGTATAAAGACCATGAAAACTGGTTATTGTCTCATGTTCGCGACATAAATTCTCAGTGTGTGGTGCCCATAAGACACAACTACCCAAACTTTTTATTCTTTAGGCATATAAGTATATTGCACCTTGTTTAAACCGGAGTCAAGCAAGAATTTCCAATCTCAGGGCAAAAATAAGCAAAGTTCAAGCTGCGGACTGGATCGAGGCAAACACGTAACTCAAAGCAAAAAGGAGCAAGTCTTTAGCTCGCAAGTAAAAAGCGAACTAAAACTAGGTGCGAAATTTCAGTATTGTAGTGGAAAAACAAGCTGAATCAATGAAAATTAGTGCAAATACGAGCTAAGGATTTGAGTCCTGATTTGTCCTCAAGTCTTTAAGGACTTAAGGTAAGTCCTGGTTTGATGCAAAAACGAGATTAGTTCTGAGATGGTGCAAAAACTAACGACCTAAGTACGGACAAAGTGTAAAAAAGAGGTCAAGGAAGCCAAATACCTAGTTTGTACCTCCAATCTTGTACATAGATTACTCCCCCCCCTCAGTGAAGAGGTGATATCTGGGTAACGAGAAGATAGATCAACTGAATAGCTTCACTTACCTGATTAGTATTATTAATCAAGATGATGAATGCAGTGAAGATATAAAAAGTAGAATAGCCAAAACGTAGTGGGCTTTTTTCACAGTTGGAAAAAAGCTTGGAAGAATAGCAAAAAAAAAGTCTGCGAACAAAAATTTAATTATTCAAAGTCCCAGTCATGACAGTGGTCAAGTATGAATCCGAAATGTGGGTGCTTTGAAAGGCCTAGGAAGATTTGTTAAACATTTTACAGAAGAATTGTCATTAGGTACACGTTTGCTTGACCGCATTTTGATATACGGTCCTCCCGCTTCCTCTTTGTAGGTCAAACGAGATATGGAGCTTCAAAAAAGTGCGACTAGGAAGCTCATTCTTGCTGCCGACTAATTTTAGTTGATATCTGACTACTTTGATTATATGTCCTGGTGACGAAGATCCGAGAAAGAATAGAATTCATAAACTTTCTGAATCTTCTATATCAGGACTAAAAGAGATAAGATGAAGTTCTGGAGTCTAATGCTAAATGATCCCTGAGAAGTTTGCTTTTGAATTTCAGACGGTTTTGTTTGCTTCTTGTGTTCACTATTTTGTAGGGAGAAAAATTTTTATTTTTCCCTCTGAAAATAATTGGAAATTTTGCTAACTTTAGAAGAAATATTCTTCTCAGTTCACAATTCCCATACAGAATAAATTTTGGTATTTCCATAATGACTGTAAGCATTCATCTGTAACAAGACCATTCATCGCAACAAAAACCAACAGAAAATCGGAATTCGGAACATCCAGATTAACCCTTCCAGAATAATTTCCAAAAAATCTAGAAGAGAGGCAGAATCTTCGAAGATTTCACTGGGGTATATAATCAAATAGTTCATGGTAACGAACTGTAGTAAGGAGCCACCCGGCTCAATAGTAACCGAAACTCTAAAAAACGGAATTTTGATACCAATAGTTACATCAAAAGAAGAGCATTTTAATGCTGATTTTAAATATATATGTTTCATCAAGTTTAGTCTTACCCATCGAAAGTTAGGAGCCTGAGAAAATCCGTCTTATTTTAGAAAGAGGGGGAAACACCCCCTAAAATTCATAAGATTTTAAGACACCCCATCAGATTCAGCGTATCAGAAAACCCTGCTGCAGAAGTTTCAAGCTCCTACCTACAGAATTGTGAAATTTTGTATTTTTCGCCAGAAGACAGATTACGGATGCGTGTTTATTTGTTTGTTTGGTTTTTTCCAGGGGTGATCGTATCGACCCCGTAGTCCTAGAATGTCGCGAGAGGGCTCATTCTAATGGAAAAATGAAGTTCTAGTGCCCTTTTTAAGTGACCAAAAAAATTGGAGGGCACCTAGGCCCCCTCTCAAGCTCATTTTTTCCCAAAGTCACCGGATCAAAATTCTGAGATAACCATTTTATTCAGCATAGTCGAAAAACCTAATAACTGTGATATGGGGACGACTTACTACCCCACAGTCCCTGGGGGAGGGCTGCGAGATGCAAACTTTGACCAGTTTTTACATACAGTAATGGTAATTGGGAATTGTACAGACGTTTTCAGGGGGATTTTTTTGGTTTGGGGTTGAGGGGAGGAGTTATGTGGGAGTATCTTTCCATGGAGGAATTTTTCATGGGGGGAGAGAATTTCCATGAATGGGGTGCAGGATTTTCTAGCATTATTTAGAAAAAAAAAAAACATTGAAAAAATTAATATGAAAAAGTTTTTTCAACTGAAAGTAAGGAACAGCATTAAAAATTAAAACCAACAGAAATTATTACGCATAGGAGGGGCTCACCTCCTTCTACTGCCTCGCTATTTACGCTAAAGTATTTTTAGTAATTTCAACTATTTATTTTACAGCCTTTATGATTCAGGGGTCGTTCTTAAGGAATTGGGACAAAATTTAAGCTTTAGTGTAAAGATTGGGGTATTGACGAAGGGGCAAACCCCTCATATACGTAATAAAAACATACGAATATAGAAGTTTGGTACATAAGTTATTTCCTAAGTTACGTATATTTTTTACTAATAAAAACATTCGTAAGAAATTAAAAGTTCTAGTTGCCTTTTTAAGCAACCAAAAAATTGAAGGGCGAATAGGCCTCCTCTCCCGCTCCTTTTTTTCTCAAAAGCGTCCGATCAAATATATGAGAAAGCTATTTAGCTAAAAAAAATTATACAAATTTTGTTTTAAAAATTCATGTGCGGAGAGCCAAAATAAAACATGCATTAATTCAAAAACGTTTAGAAATTAAATAAAAAAAAACAAGTTTTTTTTTTAATTGAAAGTAAGGAGCGACTTTAAAACTTAAAATGAACAGACACTACTCCGTATATGAAAGGGGCTGTTCCTTCCTCAACGCCTCACTCTTTGCACTAAAGTTTGCCTCTTTCTCACAGCTTTACTTTTTAAAACAATAAAAACTTTAGTGTAAAGAGCAAGATGTTGAGGAGGGAACAGCCCCTTTCATAATCACAGTAATTTCTATTCGTTTTAAGTTTTATAGTCGCTCCTTATTTTCAGTAATTTTTTTTTTTATTTATTTTTATTCTATACGCAGGTCCAACCCTAAATGATGCCTAAAAAGTTTTTTTTTTTTTTTTTTTAGTTAAAACATTTTTGTTTTGTTCCTGGCTTATAATATTTGGTATGATAAAAACAAAATATTTCTGTTGTTTTTTTTTTAAATTAAAGAAAATTTTGCAAACTTTAACGGAACTTTTCTTCACTGTTTCACGAACTTTGGTAGACTGGTAGAGTAATGCATTAGGGTGTATGTATGGTGACTTTTTAAAATCAAACAGTTCGTGGTAACGAACTGTAGTAAGGCCGGCTCAATAGTAACCAAAACTCTAAAAAATGGAATTTTGGTACCAATAGCTACATCAAAAGAATCGCATTTTAATGCTAATTTTAAATATATAAGTTTCATCAAGTTTAGTCTTACCCATCAAAAGTTACGAGCCTGAGAAAATTTGCATTATTTTAGAAAATAGGGGGAAACATCCCCTAAAAGTCATAGAATCTTAACAAAAATCACACCGTCAGATTCAGCGTATCAGAGAACCCCACATCAGAGAAGTTTCAAGCTCCTATCTACAAAAATGTGGAATTTTATTTTTTTGCCAGAAGGCAGATCAGGGATGCGTGTTTATTGTTTGTTTGTTTTTTTTTGGTTTTTTTTTTTCAGGGGTGATCGGATCGACCCAGTTGTCCCAGAATGTTGCGAGAGGGCTCATTCTAACGGAAATGAGAAGTTCTAGTTCCCTTTTTAAGTGACCAAAAAAATTGGAGGGCACCTAGGCCCCCTCCCACGCTGATTATTTTCCCAAAGTCAACGGATCAAAATTCTGAGATAGCCATTTTATTCAGCGTAGTCGAAAAACCTTATAACTATGTCTTTGGGGAAGCCTTACTCCCCCACAGTCCCCGTGGGAGGGGTTACAAGTTCAAAACTTTGACCAGTGCTTACATATAGTAATGGTTATTGGAAAGTGTACAGGCGTTTTCAGGAGGATTTTTTGGTTGGAGGCAGGGGTTGAGAAGAGGGGGATATGCTGGGGGAACTTTCCATTGAGGAATTTGTTATGGGGGAAGAAAATTTCCATGAAGGGAGCTTAGGATTTACTAGCATTACTTAAAAAAAACAATGAAAAAATAAATATGAAAAAGTTTTTTTTTTCAGCTGGAAGTAAGCAGCAGCATTAAAACTTAAATCAAACATAAATTATTACCCATATGAGGGGCTCACCTCCTCCTAATACCTCGCTCTTTACGCTAAAGTATTTTTAGTAATTTCAACTACTTATTCTACGGCTTCTGTGATTCAGGGGTTATTCTTAATGAATTGGGACAAAATTTAAGCTTTAGTGTAAAGAGCGAGGTACTGACGAGGGGGCGAACCCCCTCATATATGTAATAAAAACATGACAATACAAAAGTTCTTTATGTAAGCTAATTTATAAGTTAAGTTTATCTTTTACTTATAAAAAGATTCGTAAAAAAATACAAGTTCTAGTTGCCTTTTTAATTAACCGAAAATCGGAGGGCAACTAGGCTTCCTCTCCCGCTCTTCTTTTCTCAAAATCATTCAATCAAAATTATGAGAAAGTCATTTAGCCAAAAAAAATAAATATACAAATTTCGTTTTAATTATTCCACTGCGGAGAGCCAAAATCAAAACATGCGTTGATTCAAAAACGTTCAGAAATTAAATAAAAAAAAAAGTTTTTTTAAATGAAAGTAAGGAGCGACATTAAAACTTAAAACGAACAGAAATTACTCCGTATATGAAAGAGGCTTTTCCTTCTCAATGCCCCACTCTTTACGCTAAAGTTTTTTACTGTTTTAAAATGTAGAGTTAAGAGAAAGAGTCAAACTTTAGCGTAAAGAGCGGGGCGTTGAGAAGGAAAAGCCCCTTTGATATACGGAGTAATTTCTGTTCGTTTTAAGTTTTAATGTCGCTCCTTACTTTCATTTAAAAAAACTTGTTTTTTTTTATTCAATTAACAAAATTGATTGGGGGTCAAGAAAAAGAGAATACAGCAGTTTTGAGCAAAAACAACCCAATTTGAAACCATACATTAGGAGCGCGTTATCATTTCTCATGAAGATAAATTCTTCTAGGGCATACCAGATTTCCAGAAATTCACAAATACAACGTTTAGTCGATGGTGGAAAAACAAAGTAAACTTGTTTCTCTTTGAACACTTGTGGGCCAAGATTTAAGCCAGACGTTTTTTGTTTTTGTTTTTTTGTTTTTTGGTTCGATTTGTATAACCAGACTCATTGTAATACTAAAAGTAAAAGTAGACCGATAATATAACCTATCAATATTATGTCTAAATTAGTTTGAACAAATAGTTTTAAGTAGAATCACACCGTTTTTTAAATTCGTCGTGAGATAAAAAAGTAAGGCGACTAATTAAAATTTACCTGCGGGGCTGCAACACTCCGCAACAGCTGTTTGAACGTCTTTAAGTCTCTCTTCAAAATGCATTGTATCAAATTATCTATCATTATGACTTCCCTGGCTGTTGTGCGATGTCAATTTTTCACAAAATGTAAAAAAAAAATCCAGATATTTATTTAACCACCTTTGAGATAGACAGACAAACTGTGGTTTGATTTTCCATACGAGCTACCATGCAAGGAAATGCGCACGCTCTCTTCTCCGTAACAAACCTGCAATAAAATGGAATTGATTTAATTTAATATATCGGGTTGGCTACTAAATAATATTTTTCTTGATAATCCCAGTGCTATCAATTTTATGGCGCTTGGTATTAACCAAGTGACATATATCAATCGCAAATTCTGTCGGTCTGTCGGTCCCGGTTTTGCTACTTTAAGCACTTCCAGGTGAGTTAGGATGATGAAATTTGGCAGACGTATGAGGGACCTGATGAGATTAAATTATAAATAGTCGTTTTCGTGGTTTGACAATCTGGGGAGGAGTGGGGGTCGGTTAAATCGGAAAAATAGAAAAAAATGAAGTATTTTTAACTTACGAACGGATGATGGGATCTTAATAAAATTTTATGTTTGGAAGGATATCGTGTCTCAGAGCTTTTATTGTAAATCCCGATCAGATCCACTGAAATTGGGGGGAGTTGGGGGACCTAAAATCTTGGAAAACGCTTAGAATGGAGGGATCGGGGTGAAACTTGGTGGAAAAATAAGCAGGAGCCCTAGATACGTGATTGACATAACCAGAATGGATCTGCTCTGTTTGGGCGAGATGGGTGGGGGCTAATTCTGAAATTTAGAAAAAATTAGGTATTTTTAACTTACGAAGGAGTGATCAGATCTTAATGAAATTTGATTTTTGGAAGGATATCGTGTCTCAGAGCTCTTCTCTTAAATCCCGAAAGGAACTGGTGACATTAGGGGAAGTTGGGGGGGGGCTAAAATCTTGGAAAACGCTTAGAGTGGAGGGATCAGGATGAACCTTGGTGGTAAAAATAATCGTAAGTCCTAGATATGTGATTGATATAATCGTAACAGATCCGCTCTTATTGGGGGAGTTGGGGGAGGATGGCTAATTTTAAAAAATAAAAAATAAATTGGGTATTTTTGACTTACGAAGGAGTGATCAGATATTAATGAAATTTGATGTTTAGAAGGATATCGTGTCTCAGAGCTCTTAATTTATATCCCGACCGGATCCGGTGAAGGGGAAGTTGGGGGGCAGAACCTAAAATCTTGGAAAACGCTTAGAATGGAGGGATCGGGATGAAACTTGGTGGGAAAAATAATCAGAAGCCCTAAATACGTGATTGACATAACCAGAATGGATCTGCTCTGTTTGGGGGAGTTGGGGGGGGGGCCTAATTCTGAAAATTAGAAAAAATGAGATATTTTTAACTTACGAAGGAGTGATCGGATCTTACTGAAATTTGATTTTTGGAAGGATATCGTGTCTCAGAGCTCTTCTCTTAAATCCCAAAGGGATCCGGTGAAATTGGAGGAATTTGGGGGGGACCTAAAATCTTGGAAAACGCTTAGAGTGGAGAGATCAGGATGAACCTTGGTGGTAAAAATAATCGTAAGTCTTAGATACGTGAATGAAATAACCGTAACAGATCCGCTCTTATTGGGGAAGTTGGGGGAGGAGGGTTAATTCTAAAAAATAAAAAAAAAATTAGGTATTTTTAACTTACGAAGGAGAGATCGGATCTTAATGAAATTTGATGTTTAGAAGGATATCGTGTCTCAGAGCTCTTAATTTATATCCCGACTGGATACGGTGAAGGAGAAGTTGGGGGGGACCTAAAATGACTTTTTGATTCACTTGAGTTGCGTATCGTTCTTATAATATATATAAAGTCATGGATCTCGCGTTCGATTCATACATTAGACATAAAGTTCATAAAATCAATTGAAAACTGCATAGAAGCAAAAAACTTTGTTGGCTCAGTTGTTATCTCTAAGGGCCAGATATGAGAGTTATCTCAGAACGAATTGCATTGTTTCACCGACAACATGAATGATTACGCAATACCAGATAACGAATCATTCTTGAAATTCTCGAAAGGAAAAAAGTCGGAAAAAATTCAGTTTAAAAATCTAAGTAAAAAATGGGGGGGGCAAAAGCTTGGGTGAGGGTCAATGAGGCCCTGGAGGAGGGCATGGGGTCCTGGATGGGAATATGGGGACACAAACTCACGTGCAAGCCCGGTAATGGAAAACCGATGTGCTCAGGGCCATTACATTGCAATATAGTCATAATCATTTATCAATAATCAATAATCAGTTTGATACAATTATAGTACAAAGGATCTTTACTAATTTATGCAGAATCCAAATCAAAACTTTTTTTTTTTATTAGATATCATGTCACTTCAAACTCACTTCAATTATTCTACAACATACTTGGCAAACGAAATCAAGAATTCTCACTTCATCTAATGAAAATAACTTGGACGCTCATTCCTTTATATTCGTGATGATACTTCTGAAATAATATCTGGTATTCATTTTCAAGAATTTTCTTATAGCCCCACAAGTTGTGATAAGACTATGGGCCCGCTTGAAACCATTCTTCAGTGGTCGTCGAGAACATATTGTTTCCGGAAAAATGTTAAATCTCGTAAAAGTTTTTTGTTGGAAACACGTGACTAGCAAGTCCAATAGCATATTGAGATATGGGCCCGCTTGCAATAGTGGGATATTGGCCCGCGTAAACTTCATACAGAGATACTACTGATGAACAACTTGAGCGGTTGGCGCTGTGTCATACAAGTGCCTAAAGTTTTTTCAACTACTAGTAAGGAGCAACATGAAAATTTAAATCGAAAGGAAATTATTCTGTGTATGAGGGGGCTTCCCCTTCCTCAACCCTAGGTATTTACGAAAAAAAATTTGTCACCATTCCTAAGAACGACTCCTGAAACATAAGGGCCGTTTGATTTGAATGAGAGGCACTAATAAAGAACTTTGAAACTTTAACGGAAGTGCCATGGGTTTAGGAAGCAGCAACCCTCCTCATTTACGGAATTATTTCTGTCCATTTTGAGTTTTAATGTTGCTCATAACTTTCAGTAGAAATTTTTTTTTTTACATTTAATTGTTTTTTACATTTAATCGTATTATAAATTTGTTTAATGACCTTTCAACATTTGATGTTTTAGTCCTGGTATTCTGGAAAGCTTCAAAACACCTAAGATATTAGTGAGCTAAAGAAAAAACCCAACCATTAAAGATTCACTAAACTTGAAATTACTTATGAAAGGTAGCTAGCATGAAACAATTTGCATAATTTTAGAAGATGGAGCAAAACATCTCCAAAAAGGGGCAAGATCATGGTAAAACATATACCATTGAGTTATACATATTCAATAATCATAAAATAAAGGTTAACTACAAAACAAATCTATTATTTTCCCGTATAATTTTTCCTTTGAATTTCGGAACTACTCTCTAGTTTTTCCCTTTTTACTTTTTTTTTTCAACGGGAGATCATCACATCCAGCTAGTATTCATTGATTATTGGGAGAAAGCAGGATCATGCGAAGAAAATTCACGAGCCCCAGTGCCCTAAATTAGTAGCAGAGTGAATATCTTAGTGTCAGGCCGCGAACATTAAAGTACTATTTTCAGTTATTTTGGGCCGCGAAAATCCACCTTGGCCCAAATACAAATATAATTACGTTAACAAAAATATCCTTTAAAGTTACTGATATGAGCACTATCTAAAACCCTTATATACAACCAGTCAGCGTCCTAAGTCCTTAGGGCCGAACAGTACGATTACCGAAAATTAGCTATACAGGATTTGTCATTGAGAAACGGGGGAATGATTCAACTCAGTTGTATCCCAAAAGAGTAAAGGGGTCATTGTGACAGTTAAGGGAATGTTGAGGGGTATTTTTAACTAAATCAAAATACCCCAAGTGCATCCTGGTTACATAGAAGAAGGAGTAAGTTTGAAAAAATAATTAATTAAAGAAAAACTTGAGATCAAATGAGCACTCCTCCAACATTTATAGCTATCCGTTCAATATGATGAGACTGAAGAACAGCACAATACATGAGATCCATCCTTCTTTACCAAGCCAACATTATTTCGTTAATTATTAGTTTCAATTGCCTTTTCAAGATCAAATGTCATCCATAAACACTGATTCCACTCCCATGATTCCTGTCATTGCATAGTAAAACCAAGGGAGGGACAGCTTGAATGAAAACTGCATGATGACATGCTTCGCTACAATCCATCATAGAGTATTAATTATGAATCTGTGATTCCTGGTTACACCTCAAAACATTTCTCAAATTCATGTTCAAATTAGTTCCCAACTTCATTATAATTCGACTAACATAACGTATTTTCCTTATGATATTTCCTCGTTGGCATGGGCTTTTGGCCTAAATTGCAATGACAAGTAATTCTTATAGTAACTTAAAACAGTCAATTAGTAACTTAAGATAGTCAATAGCAAAGAGAAGTTTGAAATCAAGTCTAAATTGTTTTTATGCAACATGGAATTTGCGAAATCTAGAAAGTCTCGTCTTTTATTCATTTTTTTTCGGGACCCACGTTCACCTGGTTTCGCAGAAAAATAATTTTTTGCATGTAACGACGATTTAACAATGTGATAAATGCAACCGCTTATGATGTTCTAATAAAATGTAGCCAATTTTCCAAATTATCATCCAAGGCCATGAATCTCAACAACTCCCATAAACTTTACACTTTTGACCACAAGGAACCGTTTAGAATGGATAAAAGACAGTTCTGGGTGTCTTAACTCTGACACGAATGAATTTCGCTCTTACTTTTGGTTCGAGTCTGCTTTTCTTTTACTGTAGGTTTTGGAAACAGAATCACAATCCATGGAAGCGGATTTTAAGGCGCAGTAAGAATTTTTTCAGTTTACAGATATTTTATAAATACTTTCAGACCTTGTTCATCAAAGGCAAATATAGCGTGGAGAAAAGTTATACAGATAGATACTTAAAATGATTTTATCAGGCCATAATATAAATTCATGATGACATTCTCAAAAGTTTCATTTACGTAATTCAAGTACTTTCCAAAATAGTAAGACCCTACCATCTAGGATTATACCATGCTGTATAGTTCTGATGTTTGACTTTTTAGTGTTTCCTGATGAAGGTTTTATCCAATGAGTCCCCATTTACAAGAACTTAAAAACACCAATTTCACTGTTTTTGGCATTTCTGTCACTTAATTTCAGAGGAATAATAGTCCACTGTAGACACCTATACAACTTATTGCGGGAACATACCATTTTTCATGCGATTTTTTTGCAGAAAAAATTCGTTTAAGTGTGGACCCAGAGAGAAAAAAAAATAGTTTCCTTTACTGACATTCACTTAGGTGAAAAGTTAGCTATAATAAAAACTGTAGATATCGGATATACGAAAAGGCACACAACAATCGGAGCTTCGGTAAAAATGTTGCTGTAAATCACCTTATTCGAGTCGTGAGCGAATACTAATTTATGATTCTTTGTTTGCATCCATCATAGAACTATAAGGTTAAATTAGAGCGGAGGGGTTACGTGGTGGTTTTTATTTACACCAGATGGATGACGGCAAGGATGCAAAACTCGATCATCTTACATCATCAATTAATTTAAAAATTCATGTTTTTCTTACGGACGTAAAGAACCAAGTTGAACCTTAAGACGAATAACAATCACTGGTTAGCGATTACGCAAGATGTACCAACGAGACTAGCTCAAATAAAATGGCTCGACAAATTTTTCCAATATTAGTAAAATTCTAAAACTGGCCTTTTACTGAAAACAAAAACCGACCCAAGAAAAAAACAACATCCTCCCCTAGGATCAACAAATTCTATGACAAGCCTGCACAAAATAATACTAATTTTTAAGTCTCTTAAATGTGTTTCAGTCATCAAGATTCCTACGATTTCTAAAATACTCATATAATTCTCTAAGAAGTTCCAGCAAGTTCAGTTTTCAGTAAAACGTAAGCTTTTAGAATTCCTTAGATATTGGAAAATATCGAAGTCAGTTTGTTTAAGCCAATTTTGTTGATATATTTTCCGTTATTGGTCAAGAAATAATTTTTTTTTTCCGTTTTAAGTTTCTACTTTGTTCCTTAATTCCTTTATACAGCTTTGTGTACTTGTCGGTTATATAATAAACACTATAGAATTTCGCTCGCGGATGATGCAAACATGACACAAGAAACCGGTCAAGCAATTTCTTTACACCAACAATTAGCTTTGGCTTAGTTGGAAAATAAATTGTAGCTATATCTTATTTAAGTATTTAGTTGGTATTTTGGTTTGGTTAGGCTAGCCCAAATTTTTTTCTAAACCATTATATTTTCATCATATTATTTTGTTTGATTTCATTAGCATTAATCGAACTTCACTTCCTGAGTGTTTACTATATAACCCAATAAGTGCTAAACTTTGTTTTTTGTTTCTAATGAACTTTTTCTCGTTTTTTTTTAAGACATACAAATTGACCTCACAAAAGGATTTTTGTTTAACTTGGGCAATGAAACTAAATAGATGATCATGTTTTTTTCTCCTTTTTTAGGGGATTAAATATTGGTTTCACTTCTGAAATCCAATCAATTTCCGCAGAACATATGCATAGCATTGTCACGAAGATATGAGTCTAAAGAGTATCTTCAAGAATTCCCACATAAAAGAACCAATTATGTTCATGAAAATGGAAAGAAGGGGGTGACAGTTTCTTTCTTAGGTGTTTTTTTTTTTCATAGCGCGTTTTTTTAATTTCATTTACCTTATCATTGCTTTTTTCTCCAGGCCACCCCTGATACCATTTTAATAGTCTGAAACACCGATGGACCAATGGTCTTGATTATGTGAAATTTCAAGACTTCTGTTGCTAGTATTCACTTAGGTTTTTGTGAAATCGCCTTTTTCAAGTTCAAATAATAGCGTATTGCATAATTAGTGGGTCGTCTGAGAGAGTTACTGACCCCTTTTGCGAAGATATATTAACCTTGATTTACGTGTCTATTTCAGATATGTCTTGGAGTTAACGAAGGGTTAATAGATCCGTAATGAAATGTTGATTTAATATATGATAGTTGTCGAAATAAAATCGCTCAAGTAAAGTATTACTAAGTGGAAATAAGGGCAGTAATGTTTTGATCTTAGCTACACCAAGGGATTTTTCCCAAGGCTAATCCTGTGGCGTAAAGACACCATCGTGTGCAAAACAATTTAAGCTGAGGGTACGCTTTTCTGCCCCCCCCCCCCAAAAAAAGCTGGCCTACAAAGGGCTAACGAAACGCTTACCTGATCAACTTCATACTTATACCCGTCAGTTCTTGATCGGAAGGGATACCAATGCAGAGTAGCCTAAGAAACATATTAGTGTTGCTAAGAATTTGGTCTAAAACGGGGTAAAAAAAAAGTTTCTTTTTGTCTTTTAAGCGGCTTGAAACTTACATTTAATGAGATGGTAGACCAAGGGGACCCTGAATTAAAAAAATAGGTTGGGACCAGGATTGATTTTATATTCACAGCACCATTAGCAATGGCTCTAAATTATGTAAATCCCTTGTAGATCACACAGTTATTATTACAAGAAACATTCATACATGGTCTGGGTTGTCCAATAGGTTTGTACATGAAATATGACTAAAACAAAGAAATATCTTTGTCCTCTAAATTCAGATTTATCGAAAAAAGCACCGATCATTTTTTCTCAAAAAGAAACTTATACTTGTCAGCTATTGGGCCAATGGATTACACACAGCAAATGCATAAAAAACTGTTTCACCCAAAACGAGACTAAAGCTCTTTTCCAACCTGCAAAAGAACTTGTATACTTTTAAGGACGCACAAAATACGGGGCCTCAAATTTCGTCTCTCCTGTCGGCAGTAATTAACATTCATAAGTCTATTATCAATCATGGTTGCAGCAGTAGCTGCCACCTAGTAAAGAGCGAACCACAGCCCATAGTAACCAAAGGTTGCAAAATGCATTTTTATAAAAAAAAAACTGCCAAGTGAAAAGAATTTCCATCTCACACTGAACCAGAAATGGTAACTATTGTTTCAGTTAATCTTGAAAGTAAAAGTTTATTGCGCTAAGAAATTTATGGTGATTATGAAAGAGCCTAAAACCCCTTGTAAATGGCATCAGATGGAAATAAAAAGTGTACCATTAGAATCAGCATGGTCGGAAACCTTGAATAGGACAATTATAACCCTGCACCTTGAACACAAAGAAAAATGACTTTTTTGGCATGGGTAGTAGCACTGATGTCTCCTTTTTTCTTTTTTTCACCAGGGCTAGCGAATGACCAGAACTTTTTGGTTTTGGGGGAGAGTTGAGGGGAGGGGTTACGTGCGAGGATCTTTCCATGGAGGACCTTCTCATGGGGGAAGAGACTTTCAATGGAGGGGGCGCAGGACTTTCTAGCATTATTTAAAAAAAGCAATGAAAAAATAAATATGAAAAGTTTTTTCTACTGAAAGTCACGAGCAGCATTAGAATTGAAAACGAACAGACATTATAACGCATATGAGGGGTTTACCTCCTCGTAATACCTCTCTCTTTACGCTAAAGTATTTTTAGCAATTACAACTACTTATTTATTCTACGGCATTTGTGATTCAGGGGCCATTCTTAAGGATAATATTAAGAAAATAATAAGTGAATAATAAAATCAAATAGCATAGAAAAACGAGGGTAAGTCAGTCAGTAGAACAGAATGAAGCGAAAATGCTCAGGAAAAAAAAACTAACCTTTTGAAGTAAACTAAACCAGAACAAGATACGCTCTGTGAGTTTATATCTTGCTCTGGTTGAGTTTACCAAAACAATAGAAAGCGCCGTTATTTTTCCACCGTTATTTTTTGGGGTCTTATTTTTTCTTTAGCTACCAAGATACGCTCTGTGAGTTTATATCTTGCTTTTGTTGAGTTTACCTGAAAAGGTTAGTTTTTCTGTTAGTTTATATCTCAAACACTCAAGGTGGATATGCCTTTCCTTTGTGAGGTAATTATGAATGATAAATTAGAGTTTGTACATAAAGATAAGTTAAAGCTTTGTAAACTGCATAAAATACAAAAAAAAACTATATAACTGTTTTGGAGGCATGTGCTTATGCATGACAGCAGTGCAGCATCCTATATCAAACAGTTCCTGGTAACGAACTGTAGTAAGGAGCGACCCGGCTCAATAGTAAACGAAACTCTAAAAAACGGAATTTCAATGCTAAAAGATATGTCAAAAGAATCAGATTTTTATGCTGATTTTAAATATATAAGTTTCATCAAATTTAGTCTTTGTCATCAGAAGTTACGAGCCTGAGAAAATTTGCCTTATTTTAGAAAATAGGGGGTAACACCCCCTAAAAGTCATAGGATCTTAACGAAAATCGCACCATCGGATTCAACGTATCAGAGAACCATATAGAAAAAATTTCAAGGTCCAATCTACAAAAATGTGGAATTTCGTATTTTTTGCCAGAAGACAAATCACGGGTGCGTGTTTATTTGTTTTTTTTTTTTTTTTTCCCAGGGGTCATCGTATCGACCAAGTGGTCCTAGAATGTCGCAAGAGGACTCATTCTAACGGAAATGAAAAGTTCTAGTGCCCTTTTTAAGTGACCAAAAAAATTGGAGGGCACCTAGGCCCCCTCCCACGCTCATTTTTTTACGAAAGTCAACGGATTAAAATTTTGAGATAGCCATTTTGTTCCGCATAGTCTAAAACCATAATAACTATGTCTTTGGGGATGACGTACCCCCCACAGTCCCTGGGAGAGGGGCTGCAAGTTACAAACTTTGGCCAATGTTTACATACAGTAATGGTTACAGGGAAGTGTACCGACGTTATCAGGGGGATTTTTGTGGTTTGGGTGTGGGGTTCAGGGGAGGGGGCTATATGGGAGGATCTTTTCTTGGAGGAATATTTCATGGGGGAAGAGAAATTCAATCAAAAGGGCGCAGGACTTTCTAGCATTACTATAAAAAAACAAACAATGAAATATAAACATGAAAAAGTTTTTTCAATTGAAAGTAACGAGAAGCATCAAAACTTAAAACGAACAGAGATTATTACGCATATGAGGGGTTCTAAAAATACTTTAGCATAAAGAGCGAGGTATTTAGGAGGAGATAAATACTTCACTCTTTATGCTAAAATTTTTTTAAGTAATTTCAACTATTTATTCTACGGCCTTTCTGATTCAGGGGTCATTCTTAAAGAATTGGGACAAAACAAGATTTAGTGTGAAGAGCGAGGTATTAACGAGGGGACCAACCCCCTCATATATATAATCAAAAATATAAGAATATAAAAGTTTGTTACGTAAGTTAATTCTTAAGTTGCGTATTTTTTTTACTAATAAAAACGTTCGTTAAAAATTAAAAGATCTAGTTGCCTTTTTAAGTAACCGAAAAATTGGAAGACAACTAGGCCTCCTTCCCCATCCCTTATTTCTCAAAATCGTCTGATCAAAACTAAGAGAAAGCCATTTAGCCAAAAAAAGAATTAATATGCAAATTTTATTTTAATAATTTATGTACGGAGAGCCAAAATCAGACATGCATTAATTCAAAAACTTTCAGAAATTAAATAAAAAAACAAGTTTTTTGAAATGAAAGTAAGGAGCGACATTAAAACTTAAAACGAACAGAAATTACTCCTTATATGAAAGGGGTTTTTCCTCCTCGACGCCCCGCTCCTTGCGCTAATGTTTGATTCTTTCTCGCAACTCTACTTTTTAAAACAATAAAAAACTTTAGCGTAAAGAGCGGGGCGTCGAGGAGGAAAAACCCCTTTCATATAAGGAGTAATTTCTGTTCGTTTTAAGTTTTAATGTCGCTCCTTACTTTCATTTCAAAAAACTTGTTTTTTTATTTAATCAAGAGAAGAAGCAAAGGAATCTTGTGCTAAATTGAACGGTACTCGGACGCTGGGGTCATATAAGTACATTACGAGACTGCTTAAGCATCTGATGGATTTAAATGGCGTCATTGTTAAAAAGCATACTCAATTCTTTATTCGGGATGAAAAGCTCGTAGAAGTTGATTGGTCAAAAGAGCCCGACCCCGTACTAACTATTAAAAATTTAACAAAAGAAACAAGAGCAAATATGACTTTTCTTTGTGACTTTCCTATACAAGACAGCATTCAAAGTTCGGGGGCCGAGTTTACAGACCTCATTCTTTTTTCAAAGCAAAATGGAAGTTTTTTTGCAATAGGAATTGGAAATTTTCTGGTAATTTTGGTAATTTTTGTGGTACTTTGGCGTTGTTTGTACAAATAAGACGTTTGTCTATCCAGATACCTTAAGGAGAATTACAGTCGAATGAAGGAACGCTTCATTTTTCCGCCCCTAAAAAAAAGAAGTAAGGAGAATCCAAGCCGATATTATCAATCACCACCAAGAGATTGTATGCAATTTATGACTCTGGGAATGATAATCAGGAAGGAGAAATTTAATTCACGCGAGAATTTCTTAATTTAATTCAAATTGGGGATTTGTCACCGCATAACTTAAAGCTAAAGAATAGCACGATAATTACGATAATGCGTAATTTGAGGATCACTCGTATTTTTCTGTATTTTCTGTAATTCTTGTTTTACCTTATTTACACTACCATAGCAGCAATACAAAATTTTTGCCAAAATTTAAAGCAAAAATTTGTTGTAAAGGGAAAAATAATTACATAAAAATTTTGCCTGATGCTTAAATCCGAATGAAAACCATTAAATATGTCTAAAACGTCAGGGTTCAAATTGTAAGCTTGGTTCATTGCCTCAAGAAGCAAATTACTCTCGAACGTCGATGTTTAAGCCACGGGGTAGCCAATTTCTTATCTATGAAAAGTTTGTATTGTATTGTATCAGATTAACGACGCTTTTTGACTACTAAGGTCCCTGCGTCGGCCCTGCAGTGCATTGCTGCAGCATGATTCGATCTCTGGGTCCCGTATTACCAAACTAAGGTCAAACCCACTGCGCCACCACAGGACTATGAAAAGTTTAGCCTCACTTAGCTAAATTTTTGAAAACTTGTCAGAAAGCCAAAATAGCCAGAAATTACAAAACTTGTACCTGTGGCGACAAGATCCTTGCAGTCCCCTGGCAAATATAAAAGAATTAAAAAAATTGCCTATTTTAAACAAAAAGAGGCTTTACAAATACATTTTAGTGCAAAACAAGACATGTTTTAGAACACATAATCATGAAAATACTTTCTGCCAGTGTGCTCGGAGAGTCAAAAGTGGGATCTGCCGTCCTTCCCTCTCCCAACTTCATGCATAATGACAAGTTTAACCTATTACGAATCGTGGTCACCCAGGAATAATTTAGTGAAGGCTTTTAGAATACTAATTTTTTCAGGTTTTGATTCTAAAATCACAGTCCTAATTCAACATTGAGTGTACGCGCATTTCACGAAAAAACATTTTCAAGTCACTAATTTGAAATGTGATGCTTAAATGGCAATATAATTATGGGGAATGTGGTCCGTCGGTTTCATTTGCGTAACCCTTCAGTATCTCTGTTCTTTCATCGGTTTTATATTTGAACCATCTCTCTCAAATTTGAGACCATCAGTCTCAACTAAAGGCTTAAAGTACCACTTTTCATTTCAATAACTTTGAATCAGCAGAAACCACATATGATTAGTTGAAAGCGGTGCCGTACGATCATTTTCATCATGATTTCCCTCTTAGTGGTAACCTAGTAAAGAACGGATGCTAATCCATAGTATCTAAAAATTGAAAGACACATTTTGAGGGAAAATTGTTAAGTGAGGAAGAATCATGATTTGATGATGATTAATCTATCTTCTATATATATAAAAATAAGTTGTCTGTCTGTCTGTCTGTGGATCAGGTGACGTCATGTTTCTGTGTCGACTGACGTCATGTTTTCGACTGACGAAATTACGAAATTACATTGGGACACAAATGACGACCAGGACACCGGCACATAGGGAATATAAATGACGACCGGGACACTCAAAGAGAAAGCGACCGGGACACAAGGAATGTTCAATTAGCAATCACCATCAACAAAACACCGTCAACAAACCATCACAAATGACGACCGGGACACAGGGAGTATAAATGACGACCAGGACATAAGTAAAAAAAAAAAACTAAAAAAAAAGGTAAAAACTACAAAAAAACTAAAAAGAAAAAAAACAAACTAAAAACTAATAAAAAAACTAAAAAAGCTAAAAAACTAAAAAAACTAAAAAATAAAAAAAAATAAAAAAAGGAAACAAAAAGAAAAATAAAGGAGAAAAACAAAACTAAAAAAATAAAAATAAAAAAAAAACCTAAAAAGAAAAAAGAAAAAAAAACTAAAAAAACTAAAAAATGTAAAAACCAAAAAAAAACTAAAAAGAAAAAAGGGGAAAAATACAAAAATTTATTTCATCATTTACCATTTCAAAAACGAATGTATATACAGACTGGGACACCGGAATACAAATGACGACCGGGACACAGGGAATATAAATGACGACCGGGACACAGGGACACAACTACAACGGGGACGCCGGGGGGCACAGGGGGATATATAAATGACGATGGGGACACAGAGAATGTTCGATTAGCAATCACCATCAACAAAGCTCAAGGGCAATCATTAGAATCATGAGGTATAACTAAAAAAAAACTAAAAAAAAGGCAGAAAACTAAAACCTAAAAAAAAGACCAATTCAAAAACGAATATATATACAGACTGGGACACCGGGACACGAATGACGACCGGGACACCGGGACTATCAATGACGCCCGGGACCCTCAAAGAGAATTCACAGACTGGGACACCGGGACATAAATGACGACCGGAACACATGGAATATAAATGACGACCGGGACACCGGGGGGCACACGGGGATATATAAATGACGACGGCGACACAGGGAATTGTCGATTAGCAATCACCATCAACAAAGCTCAAGGGCAATCATTAGAATCATGAGGTATAGATCTGAATACGGATTGTTTTCCCATGGACCATTATGTGTTGCATGTTCAAGAGTCGGTAAACCTGACAATCTATTTATATGCACAGACAATGGGACAGCAAAGAATGTTGTATATTCGCAAGTTTTACGTAGTTAAAAACATATATATATATATATATATATATATCTATATATATAAAAATAAGTTGTCTGTGTGTGGATCTGTGGATCTGTGGATCAGGTGACGTCATGTTTGTCCGCATATGACGTCTGAATTATTTCACACTAATACAAAAGAAGAAAAAAACTAAAAAAGGTAAAAACTACAAAAAAAAAACTAAAAAGAAAAAAAAACTAAAAAAGCTAAAAAACTAAAAAAAACTAAAAAAAGGTAAAAATCTAATAACTAAAAAAAAACTGAAAAAAATAAAAAAAAGGCAAAAACTACAAAAAAAATAAAAACTAATAAAAAAACTAAAAAAGCTAAAAAACTAAAAAAACTAAAAAAAACTAAAAAAAGGTAAAAAACTAAAAAAACTAAAAACTAAAAAAGAAAAAAACTAAAAAAAAGGAAAAAACTGAAAAATAAAAGAGAAAAAGAAAACTAAAAAAATATGAATAAATATATATAAAAATAAGTTGTTTGTGGGTTATGTCTGTCTGTCTGTCTGTCGAGTGACGTCGTGTTTGTCCGCATATGACGTCTGAATTATTTCACACTAATACAAAAGAAGAAAAAAAACTAAAAAAGGTAAAAACTACAAAAAAAACTAAAAAGAAAAAAAACTAAAAAAGCTAAAAAACTAAAAAAAACTAAAAAAAGGTAAAAAACTAAAAACTAAAAAAAACTGAAAAAACTAAAAAAAGGCAAAAACTAAAAAAAAAACTAAAAACTAATAAAAAAACTAAAAAAGCTAAAAAACTAAAAAAACTAAAAAAACTAAAAAAAGGTAAAAAACAAAAAAAAACTAAAAACTAAAAAAGAAAAAACTAAAAAAAAGGAAAAAACTGAAAAATAAGAGAAAAAGAAAACTAAAAAATATTAATAAATATAAAAAATATAAATATAAATATAATATAAATTAGCAATCAACAAGCACCGAGACACAAATGACGACCGGGACACAGGGAGTATAAATGACGACCAGGACATAAGTAAAAAAAAAACTAAAAAAACTAAAAAAATGGTAAAAACTACAAAAAAACTAAAAACTAATAAAAAAACTAAAAAATCTAAAAATCTAAATAAACTAAAAAAGAAAAAAAAGAAAAAAGGAAAAAAATAAAGGAGAAAAACAAAACTAAAAAACGAATGTATATACAGACCGGGACACCGGGATACAAATGACGACCGGGACACAGGAAATATAAATGACGACCGGGACACAGGGACACAACTACAATGGGGACGCCGGGGGGCAAAGGGGGATATAAATGACGACCGGGACACCGGGACACAAGGAATATAAATGACGCCCGGGACACTCAAAGAGAAATCACAGACTGGAACACCGGGACACAAATGACGACCGGGACACAGGGAATATAAATGACGACCGGGACACAGGGACATAACTACAAAGGGGACGCCGGGGTGCACAGGGGGATATATAAATGACGATGGCGACTCAGGGAATGGTCGATTAGCAATCACCATCAACAAAGCTCAAGGGCAATCATTAGAATCATGAGGTATAGATCTGAATACGGATTGTTTTCCCATGGACCATTATATGTTGCATGTTCAAGAGTCGGTAAACCTGAAAATCTATTTATATACACAGACAATGGGACAGCAAAGAATGTTGTATATTATATATATATATATATATATATATATATATATATATATATATATATATATATATATATATATATATATATATATATATATCTATATTCACAGGTGGGACATAGGGACACAACTACAATGGCGCGTAACTAATATGGCGCGTAACGACTTACGCGCGCGGGGGGGCTTGGGGGGGCGCGAAGCGCCCCCACCAACTAGGTGTTGGGGTGGCGCGAAGCGCCACCCCAACAGCTAGTATATATATATATCTATCTATATTCACAGGTGGGACATAGGGACACAATTACAATGGCGCGTAACTAATATGGCGCGTAACGACTTACGCGCGCGGGGGGGCTTGGGGGGCGAAGCGCCCCCACCAACTAGGTGTTGGGGTGGCGCGAAGCGCCACCCCAACAGCTAGTAAATTATAATTATTATTCCAATTAATCTAATTGGTAACAGTTTGTTGCGAAAAATATTTTTTGGAAATTTCATCAAATAGCTTAAACGCCGCAAAACTGTTGTTGGATTGAAATGAAAACTGTGCCATTGGAATAACCATAGTAGAAAACCGTACAGGAAAATTGCATTTTTTCATCTTGAGCAACAAGAAAAATCACTGTCAAACAGTTTGTGGTAGCGCAATGTAAGTGAAGAGTAACACGACTCAATAGTAACCAAAACTTCAGAAACTAGAACTTTGATATCAAAAGATATATAGAACGAATTGGTTTATTATGCTAATTCCAAATATATGATATTCATTAAGTTTGGTGATACCCATCAAAAGCAAAGAGCCTGAGAAAATTTGCCTGATTTTCAAAAACAGGGGAAACACCTCATAAAAATCAAGTAATATTAATGAAAATTCCACCATCAGATTCAGCGTAATTGAAAACCCTTTTTGAAGTTACAAGCTCCCATCTGCAAAAATATGTAATTTGTATTTTTTGCCGAAAGAAAGATCACGAGTGCATGTTAATTCGTTGTTGTTGTTTTTTTCCACAGATGATCGTATCAAACCAATAGTCCTAGAACATCGGAAAAGGGATCATTTGGACATAAATTAAAAGTTAAAGGGCCTTTTTTAGGTGACTAAAAAGATTACAGGGCAACTAGCCCTCCTTCCATCCCCCTTTTTTCCTTAATTTCGTCCGATCAAAATTTTGAATTAGTCATTTTGTTCAGCATAGATTTATAGTCCAGTAACTACGCCTTTGGGGACAATTTGACTCCCCGCTTCTCCTGGGAGAGGTCTGTAATAATGAATTTTGTCTATTGTTTACTTGTAGTGTTTGTTTTTGGGAAGTATACAGATATTTTTGGGAAGAGGGCGCGAATTTGCTGTCAGTTGGATTTTTCGTGGGGATAATTCCCCGTGGAGAGGGATTTTCTGGGGGGAGAAGTTTTGAGGGAATATTTTACACTAGAGAATTTGCCAGAATTCCTACACAAGTTCTTTTTATTTGTCTTAATTTCTCTTTGCTGACTCAATTTTACATGCTGGGATGTTAAGGGGAGTAAAGGGATACTTTTCCACAGAGGAGGGAATTTCCAGCATTATTTTAAAAACAACCAGAAATTAAAGTCTATTTCGAACGAAATTGCGTGAAGAAAAAAATTCATTCTGAATTTCCCGCAAGGAACTTTCTGGGGGTAATTTTCTGCTAAATAAAATGGATTTATTTTTATATTTTAGTTTTTAAATTTATATTATACAGTAATGGAAGTGCCAATTAGACCAGGTTACCCCCCTCCCTAAAATTCAGGTTATGGGTGCCCATGGATTGGAGTTGTAAGCAAAATGATATAACACACGAATGTTGTCATATATAAATACATTCTAAGACCCCACTGGCTATGCATGAAGCAGAACAAATAAGAAAATAATAAGTGAATAATAAAATCAAAGAGGCGAGAAAAACGAGGGTAATGTCAGTCAGTAGAACGGAATGAAGCGAAAATGCCCAGAAAAAAACTAACCTTTTGAAGTAAACTAAACCAGAACAAGATACGCTCTGTGAGTTTATTTCTTGCTCTGGTTGAGTTTACCTAAAAAGATTAGTTTTTTGGGGTTTTATTTTTTCCGAGCACTAAAGACGGCTTGGCAGAGGTTCTTGTGGAAATATCCGCTCATTTTCGCTTCATTCCATTTCACTTGCCGAAATTACCATCGGTTTTCTCGGCTATTTGATTTTATTATTTATTTATTATTTTGTATTCCCAGTAGGGCGTCATATATGGCAGGTTACTATCATAAATGACGCCATACTAAAACTTAAGAATCAATTACGTTGAATACCCCTTTTCTATTATCATGATGACGTCATTTTGTGTGTCTGTGTTTCCGTGTTTATGTCGTCAAAATAAAATCGAAAGACTAAAAAGTAAAACATGACTTTTCAATTGTCAACAAGTTTTTTGGTGTGTATTTGGTCTATTATCCGCGCAATAAGCAATACTTTTCACATATCCTTCCAGCCGATGAAGCTACAGCTCAGCGCTAAAAACCATGTCGATGATCCAAGCACTCTAAGGTGCCAAATAAAAATGAGTTGAATTTTAACGATCGAAGCAAGGTAACAAGGTGACACTTCTTGATGCCAAAAGTCTGATATTTACGTGAAATATTTGATAGCTAATTGGTTGTATGCTTTCTGGGAAAAAGGGAAACCACCAGCCGAAATTTCGGTGATCTTGTTGGAAATGACACTTTTACATATACAAGAAACCTATACCATAGGATTCATATTCATATATACGAAAATACAAAATGCTGGTTTTTTTTTACATAAATGTGGTCACGGATACTTGCTCTTTTCTTTTTCTATTGCATTATTACCCAGTGGGATCATATTTAACCTGTAGTCGTAGAAAATTTTGTAGGTTTCTCATTTGAACAGATACTGGATGTTCTAGCATCCTTCTAAAATGTCAGAGGTGATTGGAGGGCAACTAGGCATCTTCTCTTGGAATAAAATTTCAAAGCACAAATTATTTTGTCACAAATTATGCAAATTTACACATTAAGCGTAAAGGCTAATTCATAAACTTTAGACAAAAACGTGAGCATACTTTAAATTTTGAACTTATCTTTAAGATTATAAGTAGTCTCATTAGATTGACAGACTCTGTGCCCTCCTCTTCCACATTTCTACCTAAAACTACAACCACGAGGGCTCTTCGGATCAAGCCGATTGTTATAAGATATTGAAAGAGGCGCAATGTCCCATCAAAGCAGACCATGGCGTGATCTTTCCAATAGTATTCTATTTTAGCAGAGTGAGTTGATCCCTACTTAATAATTTAGAATCTGTGGTCTGTTTTATTTCTTAGTATGGGACGTGTTCGTCTCTTTTTAGGCTGCCGCTACCGCTACAACCCTGATGTGGGGCCTAGAGTTAGGTCCCAGCAGCTGCCAAGCTAAGAGAAAGCCTTGGCTTTCTCTTGCACAGAGTAGAGGTGCTCTGAAAGCACCTCTAATTGTAAATGCGCCTTAAAAACTGAAAAAACAATCCCCGGCAACTAACGTCCTATGTGATATCAATGACTCTACAGAAACATTTTCTTTATAATGTTGCTCTTATCTTTCATTTGAAGTTTCTTCGTTAGATTTAAGAGACATGTAATAAAATCTTGAATGCAAAACACATTGTTCTTTCACAGATCTACTTATAAACTTCTTATTTTATTGACAGAATTGCAAAAATACAAAAAAAAATTCAAATGATGCTCAATAAGATGATTAAACATTCCAAGAAATTGAACGGAAGACCATTTTATTTTTCAAAAAAACAATCAAAGTGATCGTTTGTTTATAAACAGGAAAGACTTATGATCACCCAAATCTTTACAGATTATGAAAATAGTTGTAACTACCATTATAGTGGCAACATTGCTTAAGTTCACTACTGTTGCTGCCTTTGACGAGCAAGGGACCATTGCCACTGACAAATTAAAGGCAATGAAAGAATGTATTGGCCCTCTACAGAAATCGAATTGTGAAGGCAAACCAAGGGGTCTGTGCTCTTGTAAAACATTATTTCTATGGACAGATAGAACTGCCCCTGAATATTGCGAAAAATTAGTCGGTGATCTCACAGAGTATTTCTTTTTAGAGCTGGAAGAAAATTGGAAAGCAGGAATATCGAAACATTTCAACACATTAAGAGACGAAAAGAATTTCAAAGGAATAAATGATACAGACAAAATATGGGTTTGCGAACACAAGTTGCAAGATGGTCCAATGTACTTTGATGTGTCTAAATTAAGACATTGCAAAAATAGAAAAAGTAAAATTTCCTATGGATGCGTTGGTAACCCAAAGAGGAAATGCATTTGTGAAAGCGCTTTTCTATGGGAGGTCACAAGGAAAGAAGCATCGGAAATTTGTAAAAAAGGAAACGGTAAACTTACTGGTCATGACGAAACGGCTGAAATTTTCTTCGACCATCTAAAGCACAAATTTCCAATTAATAACACTATAACAAATTTTAAGCGATTTAATTTGGAGGAAAACGTATCCACGAAAGTGGACTGGTCGGAACCAAAAGGTAAGAAGCTAACTGATGAAAATTCAACAAGTGAAAATACCTATATGCCTTTTGTTTGTGAATTCACCATAACCGATGATCTAAAATACCTTAAGACATCGTCTCTAAAAGATTGTAATATTTATGATATACAATATCCTTATGATTGTCTTGGGAATACCAAGGGGAAATGTTCATGTTTGACAGCTTTACAACATCCAAAATCAAGAAAAGAAGCAAAAGAATACTGTGAAGAGGCGAATGGGAGACTGTCTAATGCTTCAAAGATAGAACTAAATTACATTTTTGACAGGCTATATGCTAAAAAAAGGAAAAACATAGACACAACGAATTTATTCAGTGTGGGAGGTGGAAGGTACATAAAAATCAACTGGTCAAATGCCCCTAATAGCAGAGTAACTGAAATGGAGGAAACAGCTGAAACACTGAAGATGGATATGCCTTTCCTTTGTGAGCTAATTGTGAATGATAAATTAGAGTTTGTAGATAAAGATAAGTTAAAGCTTTGTAAATTGCATAAAATACAAAAACTTTATAACTGTTCTGGAGGCATGTGCTTATGCATGGCAGCATTGCAGCATCCTATATCAAGAGAAGAAGCAAAGGAATTTTGTGCTGAATCGAACGGTATTCTGACGATGGGGTCATCTAAGAACATTACAAGACTGCTTAAGTATCTGATGGATTTAAATGGTGATATTGTTAAAAAGCATACTCAATTCTTTATTGGGGATGAAAAGTTCGTAGAAGTTGATTGGTCAAAAGAGCCCGATCCCGTATTAACTATTAAAAATTTAACAAAGGAAACAAGAACAACAAAGATGGCCTTTCTTTGTGACTTCCCAATACAAGACAGTACTCAAAGTTCGGGGGTCGAGAGTACAGACGTCATTCGTTTTTTCAAAGCAAATTGGAAGTTATTTGCAATAGGAATTGCAATTTTTCTGGTAATTTTGGTAATTTCTGTGGTAATTTGGTGTTGTCTATACAAATAAGACGGTAGTCTATCCAAATACCTTATTGAGAATTACAGTCGAATGAAGGAACGCGTTATTTTTCCGCCGTTAAAAAAAAAAAGAAGTAAGGAGAATCAAAGCCGATATTATTAACCACTACCAAGAGAATACAAATTGTATGCAAGTTATGACTCTGTGAATTATAATCAGGAAGGAGAAATTTAATTCACGCGAGGATTTCTTAATTCAATTGAATTTGGTGATTTGTCACCGCTTAACTTAAAGCTAAAGAATAGCACGATGATTACGATACTGCATAATTTGAGGATCACTCGTATTTTTCTGTATTTTCTGTAAAAAAAAAATACCTTATTTACCATAGCAGCAATACAAATTTTTGCCAAGTTTTAAAGCAAAAATTGGTAGAAAAGGGAAAAATAATTATATAAAAATGTTGCCTGATGCATAAATTCGAATGAAAACCATTAAATATGTCTAAAACATCAGCGTTCAAATTGTAAGCTTGATTCATCGCCTCAAGACGCAAATTATTCTCGAACATCGATATTTAAGCCACGAGGTAGCCAATTTCTTATCTGTGAAAAGTTTATTCTCACTTAGCTAAATTTTCGAAAAACTGCAATTTCAAGCAAGCCGAATCATGCGTGAGAAAATTCCCATAGTAATTTTTAACTTATATTTTAATTCCGTCAACGGATGTGTTGGTCTACAATTATCGCCTTTGAATGTTTTCTTTCTTTGTAGAATGCAAATTAACAAACCTGTTAGCGCGATATTTTAGTTGTACTTGGATCTCTGTTATCAGAAAGTACTATCTCTATTCAATTGCATATGTATTGAACAAACCTTTTCTCCTTCTTAAATTTTACCAAAATTGAAAGGATAAAAATATGCAAAGAAATTTTATTATTTTCTTAGTTAACAAAAATGTTTATAGAGATCATAGTCGAAAGAATAGCGTTGAGATAATAAAGAGTGATGCGTCTAAAATGTTTTTTTCCTATTTCGTGACATGAAACAAGTGAACATGGTTGTGGATGCCACAACCACGAAAAGCCAATCAGAGGACGCCCGAACACCCCTTCAATACCATTGGTGTCCTGGACACACGACCCCAGGTTACATTTTACCCAATCTTAAAATTAGGAGATTTTCATCAAAATAGCCAGAAAGCACAAAACATGTACCTGTGACGGCAATAAGATCCTTGCAGTCCTCCTGGCAAATATACAAGAATTACGTAAGTTTTCTATTTTAAACAAAAAGAAGCTTTATAAATACATTCTAGTGCAAAACAGAACATGTTTTAGAAAACAGAATCATGAAAATACTTTCAGCCTGTGTGCTCAGAGCCAAAAGTGAGATCCGCGGCCCTTCCCTCTCCCAACTTCATGCATAATTAGACGCTTGACCTGTTACAAATCGTGGTCACGAAGGCTTTTAGAATAATAATTTCCTTCAGGTTTTGATTCTAAAATCACAGTCTTAATTCAAAATTTAGTGTATGTACATTTTACGAAAAAGCATTTTCCAGTCACTAATTAGGAATGTGAGGCTAAAATTGCAATATAATTATGGTGAGTGTTGTCCGTCGGTATCATTTGCGTAACCCTTCAGTATCACTGTTCTGGCATCGGTTTTATATTTGAACCACCTGTCTCGAATTGGAGACCATCAGTCTCGACTAAAGGCTTAAAGTACCACTTTCGCTTTCAATAGCTTTGAATCAGCAGAAAATAAATCTGACTAGTTGAAAGTGGTGTCGTGCGATTATTTTCATCATGATTTCCCTCTTAGTGGTAACCTGGTAAAGAACAGATCCTAACCCATAGTAACCAAAAATTTGAAAACAGATTTAGAGAAAACCATGTTTAGTAAGGAAGAACCATGATGCAATGATGATTTAAAAAACGTAACTATTATTCCAATTAATTTAATTGGTAAATGTCTATTGTGAAAACTAATTTATGAAAATTTCACCAAATAGCTTAAACGCCGTAAAAATGGTGTTGGATTGAAAGAAAAACTGAGCCATTGGAATAACCATAGTGGAAACCCATCTAGGAAAATTACAGTCTCGCATCTTAAGCAACAAGGAAAATCACTATCAAACAGTTCGTGATAGCGAACTGTAAGTAAGGAGCGACAATATTCAATAGTAACCAAAACTCCAATAACTAGAACTTTGACACCAAAAGATATATCGAACGAATTTGTTTATTATGGCCATTCCAAACATATAATATTCATTAAGTGTGGTGTCACCCATCAAAGGCAAAGAGCCTGAGAAAATTTACCTGATTATCAAAAAAAGGGAAAACACCCCATAAAAATCAAGTGAAAACCACACCATCAGATTCAGTGTATCTGAAAACCCTATTGTGACGTGTCAATCTCCCATCTGCAAAAATGTGCAATTTATGTTTTTTGCTGCAAGTAAGATCACGGGTGCTTGTTTATTTGTTGTTGTTTTTTTTTCCAGGGATGATTACATCGAACCAATAGTCCTAGAATACCGGGAAAGGATCATTTTGACATAACTTCAAATTTAAATGGACATTTTTAGGTTACCAAAAAGATTAGAGGGCAACTAGTCCCCCTTCCATCCCCCCTTTTCCCTCAATTTCGTCCGATAAAAATTTTAAATTAGCCATTTTGTTCAGCATAGATGGAAGGTCCAGTAACTATCCCTTTGGGGACAGCTTGACTCCCCGCGTCTCCTGGGAGAGGTCTGTAAGTAATGAAATTTGTCGATTGTTTACGTGTAGCGTTTGTTATTGGGAAGCATACAGATATTTTCGGGGAGGAGGGGTGAATTTTCTGTTGTTGAGATTTTCCATGGGGATAATTTCCCGTGGAGAGGAGATTTTCTGGGGAAGAACTTCCCAGGGAAAATTTTATAGTGGAGAATTTACCAGAATTCTTACACAAGTTCTTTTTATTTGTCTTAATCTCTCTTTGCCAACTCAATTTTACATGTTGAGATGTTAAGGGGAATTGTCAAGGGGAATAAGGGAAAACTTTTCCATAGAGGAGGGAATATCCGGCATGGTTATAAAAACAAACAGAATTTTTCTTTTTTTTCAAATGAAAGTTCGCTAAGAAAAAATTTTTACGCGGCATAACCCGCAGTAAATTTTCTGGGGGTAATTTTCTGCTAAATGGAATTATCTGGAAGGAATTTTCCTGGTAGGAGGGGGTATTTTACGTGAAAAAACTTTTCATAGAAGGATTATTCGTGGGGGAAAAGAATTTTCCAAGGAGGGGGAGCCGTATTTCCCGCATCTCAACTATTTCAGAAACATCCATATTGAGTCTAGACAGCCATCGTGATCTTGATTATAGTGGGTGGTCATGGTAAATGTTCGACATTCAGTTGAAGTGTTATTTATTTTGGTTACATTAGCTTAAGAATAAATTAATTTTTTATTCATAAACATTTATTGAACATCAATTAAATATTGACATTATTAAAATTATTAACGGGAGGAGTGCGATATGCGCTTGTTATTCACCATTTAACTTCTCAAAACCGGAATGAAATTAGACATGACACCCCCATTTATTGTTCAGTGCTAATGCTTGAGCGATTCCTACTTTTTATAAAAAAAAATCAACCGAAAGGAGCTGAAAGCTTTCAACTGAAGGTAAGGAGCAACATCAAAATTGAAACGAACAAAAATTATTCCGTATATGAGTGTCCCTTCCTCAACCCTTGTTTTTTCACGCTAGGCTTTAAGTTATTTATGTCCTTTAAAAAACTTATCATTCAAATTCAAAGATCTCTTTGTGTTTTAAGCATATGAAAGGTATGGCTGACTCCCGGCATTTGGATACTAGTCCTTATTCATTTCCTCTGTAACAAAAACCTCCTACGAAAGCAAAACGAAGTCAGTGAATGCTAGGGTACAAAAAGCGGGGCATACACATGATCCAAATTTAGAAGGTTTTCAAATCGTTTTGGTGGGTGGTAGGAGATCAGATTTTTTTCTAATATCTCTCCAAAAGCCTAAAGGTTCGCTATAGTAAAAGTATTAGAAATTAAATAATGAAATAAAAAACCTCTACTTGATATATTGCCTAGTTTTGTTTAAAAAAACCGCCTCTTGAAAATAAGTGTTTCATTTGTTTTAACTTGATTCAAATTAAAGTATTGAACAAAACATTGCCGTCTAGAGTAGGCTTATTAAAATAATTAAATAAAAAAAACTAGTTATTTTAACTTAAAGTAAGGAGCAACATTAAAACTTAAAACGAACAGAAATTGCTTCGTATATGAAAGGGGGTGCTTCCTCACCAACGCCCCGCTCTTTCCGCTAAAGTTTGACTCTTTCTCTCAACTCTTCTTTTTAAAACAGTAAAAAACTTTAGCGTAAAGAGCGGGGCGTTGGTGAGGAAGCAGCCCCTTTACGCTAAAGTTTGACTCTTTCTCTCAACTCTTCTTTTTAAAACAGTAAAAAACTTTAGCGTAAAGAGCGGGGCGTTGGTGAGGAAGCAGCCCCTTTCATATACGAAGCAATTTCTGTTCGTTTTAAGTTTTAATGTCGCTCCTTACTTTCAGTTAAAAAAAACTTGTTTTTTTTTTATTTAATTTCTGAACGTTTTTGAATCAATGCATGTTTTGATTTTGGCTCTCCGCAGAAGAATAATTAAAACGAAATTTGCATTTTTTTTTATTTTTTTTTTTTGGTTAAATGGCTTTCGCATAATTTTGATCGAATGATTTTGAGAAAAAAGAGCGGGGGAGGAAGCCTGGTTGCCCTCCGATTTTTTGGTTAATTAAAAAGGCAACTATAATTTTTAATTTTTTACGAATCTATTTTTTAGTAAAAGATATACGTAACTTTGAAATTAGCGAAAGAAGTTTTGTATTCTCATGTTTTTATTACATATATGAAGGGGTTTGCCCTCTCGTCAGTAACTCGCTCTTTACACTAAAGCTTAAATTTTGTCCCAATTCATTAAGAATGACCCCTGAATAACAAAGCCGTAGAATAAATAGTTGACATTACTAAAAATACTTTAGCGTAAAGAGCGGGGTATTAGGAGGAGGTGAGCCCCTCATATGGGTAATAATTTCTCTTCGTTTTAAGTTTTAGTGCTGCTCCTTACTTACAGCTGAAAAAAACTTTTTCATATTTATTTTTCCATTGTTCTTTTTTTAAATAATGCTAGTAAATCCTGCGCTCCCTTCATGGAAATTTTCTTCCACCATGACAAATTCCTCGATGGAAAGTTCCCCCAGCCTATCCCCCTCTTGTCAACCCCTCCCCCAAACCAAAAAGTCCTCCTGAAAACGCCTGTACACTTCCCAATAACCATTACTATATGTAAGCACTGGTCAAAGTTTGTAACTTGTAGCGAAAGTAAAACAGTTCAAAATAGGGATGAAACCTTTTAATTGACAGTGAATATATATAAAAATTATTTAACTGGATATTTCGAACACATATACAGTGTTCATCATCAGTTTTACTGCTGATTATGAACACTGTATATGTGTTCGAAATATCCAGTTAAATAATTTTTATATATATTCACTGTCAATTAAAAGGTTTCGTCCCTATTTTGAACTGTTTTACTTTCGTCAAGGAAAGGCAGTGTGGTCTTCGAAGTTATCTACGTAACTTGTAGCCCCTCCCACTGGGACTCTGGGGGAGTAAGTCGTCCCCAAAGACATAGTTATAAGGTTTTTCGACTACGCTGAATAAAATGGCTATCTCCGAATTTTGATCCGTTGACTTTGGGAAAATAATTAGCGTGGGAGGGGGTCTAGGTGCCTTCCAATTTTTTTGGTCACTTAAAAAGGACACAAGAACTTTTCATTTCCGTTAGAATGAGACCTCTCGCAACATTCTAGGACAACTGGGTCGAAGTCCTAGGCACACTAATTTCAGGAAATGGCACAGAGCGGTCAAGCAAATCACTGGCAAGTCCATTCATAACAGCATAAAAATAAGCCACCCTGACGGAACTTACACAACTGCTGATGAGGTTAATCAATATTTCACCCGCATCTGGACCTCATTTCCTTCTCCCACACAAGCCCAGAAGTCTGAAATACTTGACTCCTGTGCAGATGAACGTGAAGTTGTTATCGATGAGATGACAACCTATAAGACCCTGATGAAGGTGAAAGTAAACTGTTCAAATTATCCAGACGAACTTCCACCCAAACTGATTCGAGAATACGCCCCTTTCATTGCGAAACCACTCTCAGTGCTGATAAACCTTTGCTTTCGTATAGGGATCTTTCTAGCTGTTTGGAAGAAAGCTTACGTTAGAGTAATTCCGAAGGTTACCAACCCTAAGAGCTGTGACGAACTTACACCTATTTCGCAAAGACCATGCCTGGCGAAAGTGGCCGAGACCTTTATCATGAGGGTCTTACTTGATCAAATCCAGGGATCTATCGACCAGAGACAATACGGCGGACTGAAAGACTGTAATACCTCAGTGTGCCTAGTGAGGATGTACGATAGTCTCCTTAAGTGTATCGAAAAAGGTCACAGTTTTGTAGACGTTGGTGCCATAGGTTTCCGAAAGGCATTTGATCTAATCAATCACATTGTAGCTGCCCTTTATCTCAAGCTAATGGGGGCTAAGAAAAAGACTCTTACGCTCGTGTTGGACTTTCTCAGTCAGAGGATGCATCGTGTGTTTGCTCTCTACGAAGGAACACCAATTCCGAATGGTCCTCATCCACCTGTGGAGCCCCTCAGGGCACTAAGCTTGCAGCTATTGTATTCTTGTCTGTAATTAACTTCCTCATAGCTGATTATGACGACCGCTACAAGTTCGTAGATGACCTGTCATTTATCCTGAAATATTTAGTACAAAACGGAGTTGTGACGCCACAGTTCAGTTCAAATTTTTTCTGTGTTTTCACAAAAGAGTGCGCGGATCTAAATCTTAAGATTAATCTGAACAAGTCGAAGATAGTGCGCTTTAACCCGCTAAAAAGTGATGTCATGGAGCCAAATGTTCCATTCCCTCTAGCAAACAGTATCAAGATCCTTGGAGTTACTTTTTCCAATGACTTCAGCTTTGCCACACATATTGAAAACGTGGTTAAAAGTGCAAACGCTAGTCTACAGACTTTAAACGGTATGCGTAGGTTCAGAGCAAACACAGAGCGTATTAAGTATGCATACATAGCGTTTGTCCGCCCCATTCTGGAATATGCGTGTCCTGTTTGGGTGCCCTCAGCATTGAGAACAGTGTATCTTTGTCAGGAGCTTGAATCGGTTCAGAAGCAAGCGGTATCGATCATCTTGGGCCGCCGTGACATCCCCTAGGAAAAGGCTCTAGAAGTGCTAGGACTGCCGTCACTCCAAAACCGGTACGAAACTCTGATAATGAGTTTCGGAAAGTACTTGCTTTCTAAATCTTAGCAAACGTCTACCATCAAGAACGAGAAAGCAAGATAAGTTAGTTCCCGTTAAAGCAAGAACAAACCGATATGGTGATTCTTTCGTCCCGGTTTTCGTCAAAATGTATAATAAGAGTTAATATTTATAGTTTTATTTATATTTACAAGTGTAGCTTGATTTTGTATATGTTGTAAAGAAACACAAATCAGCGACAGCTGTCAAGTTTTTGCTATTAAACCTGTCTTCTACTACTACTCTACGATACGATCACCCCTGGGGAAAAAAAAAACAAACAAACAAATAAACACGCATCCGTGATCTGCCTTCTGGCAAAAAATACAAAATTCCACATTTCGTAGATAGGAGCTTGAAACCTCTACAGTAGGGTTCTCTGATACGCTGAATCTGAAGGTGTGATTTTCGTGTAGATTCTATGACTTTTAGGGGGTGTTTTCTCCTATTTTCTAAAATAACGCAACTTTTTTCAGGTTCGTAGCTTTTGATGGGTAAGACTAAACTTGATGAAACTTATATATTTAAAATCAGCATTAAAATGTGATTCTTTGGATGTAGCTTTTGGTATAAAAATTCCATTTTTTAGAGTTTTGGTTACTATTGAGCCGGGTCGCTCCTTACTACAGTTCGTTACCACGAACAGTTTGAAATCTGTTTTTCAAGTGTTGTATTGTTCAGGCGAGCCTACTGAAATTGTAAAATGTTATTGAAATATATTGATAGGCCATTAAAAGACAATAGGAAAAAGTGGGAGTTATTAAGGGTGTGTTCGAGGACTCAATGATCATTGCACTCATTATTACTTGTTGCTACCTTTAGTCTAGAATTGTAGACAACAGAACATTTTTTTTTCGAAAACACCTCGAAAATTTTATATCAAAATTGGTACTAAATTTTTCTTGTCTAGAAAGACGATCTAGAAACGTCAGGACATTCAGAAGACTCGTTTAGAGCCTCAATTCTGAAAAAGAAAATATTTTTTGCATGAGTGGAGTCACAATCATGTGCATTCAAAGATCAACTTTTATCGCAGGGGTAATCGTAATGATTTTGGTACTTGTATTTACACACTCCGAAAAGTTTGCTGAATGTAACATCATTCAAAACCAATTTCATAGCTACAAAAAGAAATGACGCGTGACAGAATGCATAGGACTTGTATAATCTGGGTTATAAATTTGCACATTGGGAAATGGGGAGGGGGGTAAAGCATTTGTACAGCGTGTTGTTAGAAAACAACTCTTAATTCCTAATATGCAGAATAATTGTAGGTAATACACTTTGTAAGGAGACCCACTATACTTTACCACCTAACATGCTTAACTTCACTTCTCGATTGTGTACAGAATTTTACACAGCTACCGATTTTGGTATTTATCATGTATGCATAATTATACAAGATTGCCAATGAATCCGAACAGCTAAATCAAAAGGTACGGAAAACATATATGAGTTGATGATGAACGACAATGAAGCACAACAAAATATGTGGCTAGAAGATATACAACAATGACCATCACAGCAATTAACAAATAATTTCGCAAATGAAAACGACGTACAACCACATATGCGGTCATAAGACAAGTAACAGTGAGAATCCCAACGAATTGTAAACGAAAAATCTGCAAAACAAAACCTGCAGTTAGGAGACAAATCAAAATTCCAATTTAATGAAGGGACACGTTATCTTAGCGGTGCTCCAAGAAGAAGTAAACAAATTTAATGCTGAGATTGTGAATCGCCTCCCAGAAGAACACAAATTCTATGAAAGTTACAATTCTGTGAAGGATTAACAGGAGGGAGGAGTTGACTTCATGCCAGCACGTGTATAGGAACTTAATCTAAGGAGGAGCCTTTTTTCAGTTTATGAAATTGAAAACAAATACGATCATGAAAGCAAAAAATACGCATCGTCTGAACAGTCTGGTAGGAAAAATGGTCACTAAAATGGAAAAATAATTATTACACTATGCGTATCTGCATTGTACGTTAGAGGAAAACAAGGCACGTTCAATGGCATCAAGCT